>NC_056726.1:466962497-467094504 GCF_019279795.1 Protopterus annectens
CTAAGGAGTTAAGGCTCATACACACAATTCATGCACGAAATCAGAAGGTTATGAATCAAAGTGGAAAATGATAATGTAACAGGAGAAGAGTTAGAGATAAAGAGGGAGTAGAATTGTGGATGCAAGTCCTTAAGGAAAATAAAAACAACCAAATAACCATACAGGATAGTATGTTCCTAAATGAGTTGATTTGTAATATTCCTTAAATAATATTGCAACTTGCATACACATACTTTCTAAAAAATAATCTAACTTCCAGAATCCAGGTAAACTTAACTTTAGCCCTACGCCCCACTGACTTTAACTTCAACATCTTAGGTTAAATGATTGATTATAATGTGCCTGAACTAAACTTGCATCTTCCCTCATGCTGATTATAATGTGCCTGAACTAAACTTGCATCTTCCCTCATGCTTAGTGTCTCCTTAAGGCTAAACCTGTACCCATAGTAAAGATAGCCCTAACTTTTCCTCTTAACTTAGCCATAAATTTGAGGTTTAGGATTATTATGCTATTTTGAGATATCCCTGAAGTAAGCCTGCATCTCCTCTCATGCATCCTCTGAAGACTGTCCAAGTGTATGTCAAATAATCTTAACTTCAGCTCTGCCCTTAGCTTTTAAGGATAGGGTTAGGCTTTTGGTTAGGTTATGCATGAAATAAACCTATACCTTCTGTCAGACTACACCCTAAAACAAGCTGAGCACAGAGAATCCTTGATAAACCTGGCCTTAGCCATGTGAAGTTGGGGATTATGGTTAGGCCAGATAGTTGAGTGTACATCTGAATTAAGTCTGGATCTTTACATAACTTGAATCCTCAAACTGGACTTATACTCATTGAATTTTAATACCACTCCTAAGCCTTGCTCTAGCCCCAGCCATTATGGTTTCACGTACTGTTAAGGTTACAATTAAAATTAGGGTTTTGCTTAGAAATGGTTGGTGACCAAGGACTACTTTTACTGTTGCTTTTACTGGTAGTAACTCTGTTCATTATATGACTGTCATAGTTGGGAGTAAATGTGGCAGAAGGACAAAATACTAAAAGTAGGTGACAGCAGAGTGTTTGTGGAGAATGATTATTCATTGTACACCAGACAAAAAAGAAGTAAATTCATCCCTCTAGTCAGAGGATGTTGAGAGACAGGTCTGAGATTCAAACTGCTGTGTCCAGCTGTCTTCAAGGTATTCTTCCATGGAGGGACAAAATCATTTTTTGATGAAGTGCATGCTAAGGAGGAAATACAAAAGTCTGTCCAACAAAAACTGAGCTGTGAAACAGAAGGAATTTCAGCTTTTTGTTCCTCTGGTAATAAAGACCACAGAGAGACTGCACCTGTGAAACCTTTGCCAGTATTTCAACGGAAAATGTTGAAGAGAAGGAAGAGAGCACGAGAGTTAACTAGAAGAATCAAGAGTACGTTGGAAATGAAGCAGAGACAGGATTTGGGTGATGGAGATGAACAGTAATAAAATCAGTGACTTGATGTGGGATTAGAGTGCAATAATTATATTTGTGAAATATGACAGCACAAGAAAATCTGGAAATATTGGACTTCTTCAAAATGTGTTTGCTGAGTGGTGAACTCTAAAGTATATGCCCTACTTCATGTCATTAATGTTTAGAAAAATGCTTTAGGGAGGGGAAGAGAGGGGAGAATGTTAACTGTAAGTAAAAAAAAAACTCTTTTCTTAATAGTATTATATCTGTGTTGCATGGTTTTCTTTGAATGCTATCTTTGAGTGTAATGGGGATTGTAAACAGGTGTTTTTTTATTTTTCTCCCCTCTTCTCTTTTTCTTCTTGTGCAGTTTTGAGAAACATAGGCAATGTAATGATAAAAAAAAAAGGAAAAAGGGAACCTGGTTAAGGGGGCATGACACGGTTATTTTTTTCTTTCTTGCAATGGGAAATGACTGATTAAGGACCTTTGTGTTTAAGACAGAGAGCAAGTAAATGAAAAGAATATTGAATATTATAAGTTTTTTTTCTAGCACTTGCAAATATGTATACTAAGTAGCATTTCTGCAGATGGTCTTCAAGCCTCCATGGAGATAATCTGATAAAAAGAAACTGGAGACAGTCTAGTGGAAGGGGGTGGCTGAGGGACAAGAAGAAAAAAAGAACAGAGATATTGGCTAGGACATAATGCTCCCTGAAAACAATCAGGGGTTTTCCCAGATGTGACAGCTTTAAAGATAATAAAAAAACAGTTAGACAAAGTAAAGTTCTCTCATTTTTTAAATGCAATGGGGATACTAATATATTTTTTTGTTTTTGTTTTGTGTTCTTGTTCTCCCTTCTTCTCTCTTTCCTTTGTTCAGTTTTGAGAAATGTAGGCACTGGAATGAAAAAAAAATGAGGAGGGGGAGGAGATAGGGGAGACCAGAAGGGTCTGGTTAAGACAGTATGACAAAAGAAAAATCAGTGTGCTTTTTCCCATGCTTGCATAGGGAAATGACTGAGTAAAAATCCTAGGTGTTATCCAGTAACAAGTTTATTACAAAGCATGTAAATGAAAAATAATATTGAATATTGTAAGGCTTTTTTTTCTGATAAACAGAGTACATTTATCATTTTGTATCTGGTTTGTATGTCACTAGAAGACAATCTGATAAACAGAAATGGCTTGGAGAAAGTGTTTACTGAAAGCATTCAAGTGTTTTCTCAAGTGGGAGAGTTATAAAGTTATACAAAATCAAATAAAACTTAGTAATAGCACAGGCTGTACCATGCATCTTAGCATGACTAACCTTTCTTTTTGGTTAACTTTAGCCTGTCTGTGTAGCTATCAACTTAGAACTTATGTTCTTATTAGGAGATGTACATAGTTTTGTGTGTTATTGTTAAGTTCATGGGTTTTTTTTGGGGGGGGTTGTTTGCTCTGTTTGAGGGCTTTCAAAAAAACTAAAAGTTATGTAAGATGTGACATAGGTGCAAATGGATATGGCATTAAACAACAGTATAAAAGACCAACCAGCTGAACAGTATATACACGTAACATAAAAGTTGGAACTAGACATTTAGCAAAAGAGCAGTTATGTATAAAAGGTGGTAATAATAACTGTAAAAGAAAATTATGCTTTCTTTAATGTATTTCAATCTGAATGGTCTTACAGATAAATATAAAAAAGAAAGAGTAGTGAACTATATTAAAAATGTAGAGTGTAAATAGTTATGCTACAGGAGACACATCTGGAAAGAACTGAACATGTGAATTTGATAAAGAAAAGTTTCAGTATGGTTATTCAGTGGAATATCTGGGGCAAAGGAAAAGAGGAGTACTTAATTAATTTCAAGAGGAGCTCCAATAGTGATAGAAAAAAAAAGATAATAGAAGATACATAGTACTAAGTGGCTACTGGCTAGGGAGGAGGATTACACTGGCATGCATCTAGATCCCCCTAAAATTGCTATAATGGTGCTTAAGAAAATTCTGGGAGAAATAATCAGCTTTCATCAAGGAATATTACTTATAGGTGGAGACTGGAATTTTGCAACAGTAAGATGTGTCTGGGGGGCCTGGAAGGGAAAATATAACAAGGAAGGGTAGATTTTTGAAGAAATTTCTGAAGATGTATGGCATGGAAGATGTCAATTCAGTACTAGGAGCTCGGAGTGAATTTAATTATTACTCACTGAGATACAAAAACTTGACTAGGTTAGATAGATTTTATATCTCACATGAACTTGTGCATTTAATTGAAGGTCTTGGAATGCACCCAATAATTATTTCAGATCATGCACTAATAATAACTAAAATGAAAATGTAAGGTAATAAAATGAAAATGAGACACTGATGCTTTCCCACTTACCGATTGAAAAGAGAGGAATTTAAGGAATGGGTTGTGGAATTAATTCAGGAGCTGCTAGAGTAGATAGAATTATCTTCTGAAAACATAGCTAAGGAGTGGTATAAAATTAAAGTGGAGTTTAAAACTAGGTTGGAAATAAAAAAGGGAGATATGGTTAAACAGTAACAAGAACTATTTAGTGGGACTGACAAATGTTAATGTATTGCAAAATAGGAGAAATCTCTCAGAACAAGAAAAGGAGCAACTGCAGAATGCTAAACAGAAAATAAGGGATTACATCTATAATATGCATGAGTTTAGAAAGACTGCTGTTAAAATACTGTTTTTTGATAATAATTCTACAGCACAAAAACTTCTAGCACAGGTCATGCAACAGAAAGTGGAAAGTACAGTCACCAAACGTAGGGAGTATATAACAAGGAAAATAACAAGAGACCCCGTAGAAGTATTAGAAATATTTCAGAAATGTTATGAAAATTTGTATAAAGCAGTGAAATGTGGAAATCAAGGAAAGGTACAAATGGAAATGTTTATGGAGGAATTAAATATGCCAAGGTTAGAGGTAGATGAGGCCCAATTACTAACAGGATAGGAAGGAATGAGATAAAAATGACTATGTATAACCAATCTACAGGAAAGTCCCCAGGAATAGATGGCATTCTTGTGGAAGTTTGGAAGTTAGGAGGGGGAAAAACTGATAATGATCTGGAAGGTTTTGTTTAACAGTATTTTAAGAGGAGGAGAAGCACCAACATCCTGGAAGTAGGTGGTGGTAACGGTAATACCTAAAGAGGGTAAAGATCTGTCGGATCCAGTTTCATATTTGCCCATTTCAATACTAAACCATGATTATAAAGTGTTTATGTCTATAATGGCTAAAAGAATGGCAAAAGTGATACCAAAAGTGATTGATGTGGACAGTGGCGGCTGGTGACTTCAAATCAAAGGGGGGGCTGCAGGAGACAGCTGAATGGGTGGGGTCAAGGGGAAGGGGTGTGGTCATATAGAAAGGGGAGGAGCTATGCTCAAATCCACAAAAACTAACTTTAATTAAATATGCTGCCCTGGGTGGCAAACCATAATTATGAGAGTCCAATCAAGACAAAAATAAGTGTAGAAGAATAAAAATATTTCAATGCATTGGTTGCATGACAGCTTACTTAATATCTAGATGGAAACAAAAGGTTGTGAGGCATGAAAAAATAAATTACTTTTTAAATACATTACTGGAATGCCAGTCAAAATCAAGTATAAGAAAAACCAGAAGCACTCAACTCAAACCACTTCTCCTTGCACTGCAGTTCTAATTATAATTTATATTCAGCTTTATTAAAGTACGAAGTAACATGCTGAAAGTAGAAATCTCTGTGATGCCCCCACTTGTAAAAATGTTTCTTATCCAAAAAAGACCTGCTGCCTGACAACTACCTACTTGTTTCATGGGGAAAACATGATCAAAGTAAAAAATGAAAAGCAAACAAGAAACAAGCTCAAGATACATTGCTTAAAGGATTACTGTACAGGTTATGGACCACACATGATTGGCATTCTGTTTAGTTTACAGGTAAAGTCTGTAGAGATGACTGGAAGTCTCCAACAAGTGTAATGAGCTTTTTAAAATAATGGAATCCTGTCCTTGAATACCCAAGGCTTATACATTATCTAGTCAAGTATTCTCTGCATGGCAACAACAGAAAGGCTTTCAATGTTGGCAATTCTTTAACAGTATGCTTATTAAAGCTTACTTGCATCTTACGATCTCAGACAAGCTTACCTTATGGTCATTAAAGCATTGCTACTTAAACACAGAGCAACAGGCACTTTCTGAGTAATAAGCATAAATCTGAGTAATAAGCATAAATCAACAGTACAAAAATATGACAGAAACCAGACCGTTCTGCAAAATCAAGGACAGATGAAAAGCCACTGTAGTACTTGTGTCTACCTTGGATGGGGGGGGGACACTGCACATTTACACTGCATAACTACTCCTTGCCTTACTTGGACACATCCAGAGTCACTACATGGGGGAGTGGGGTGCAACAAGTATGTCACAATTTGAAATGTCTCTGGCTGACTGAGCCCTGACCCATTTGTCATACCTCTCAACCTCAGAGCAAGAAATCTGGACAAAGCCATACACAGAAGTGGGACAAAGGCCCAAAAATAAGGACAATTTTTAAATATTACTCTAATAAACTTAGAAAGATAATAGAATAGGTCTTGCATTAGTATGAATTTTCTGAAGGGTATAAGATCTGAAACTCAAATGTCTGTCATTATTTTCTAACTTCGGTCTTTAGTGATTTGTCACTAATTTGCCAAAAAACACAATTTTATGAAAAATGGACCAAAAATGTGATACAAAAATATAAAATTGCCACACAATACAGCTGGGAACCTGTCAAAGAAGGGACACTTTAATATTAGTACTGCTAACTTGAGCAGCTGACAAAATAAAAGAATCTACATGCATTTCAAGTAATCTATAACTTTTTATTAGTTATTTCAATTGTAAACCCTCCATGTTTTCTTCCAAAATTGCTATTTTGTGGAGGGATTATTAGGGGGAAGAGCAACATTTTGAGCCAAAATCAGAGACAGTTGAGAGGTTGGCTATTCCTAATTATATAAAGCAATTTATTTGTGTGTACCCCTCAATCTGTTAATGCAGTAAATCTGAACAAGGCCAAATATATTGGGGGAACATATAAACAAACAGTACTAAAAATTGCTCTTGTATAAATTGAGACAGTTGATAGAATAACAGTTCTTACTTTAACATGTATTTTTCTGAAGGTTATGAAGTCTGAAAGTCAGTGCATCATTTTAGTGACTTAATTCCTAAATGATTTGCCAGAATACTACAAATTTTATGAAGAACAAACCAAAAATAAGAAGCAAAAATCTGTTCATTCTTTGCAAATCTGGACACTTGGGAGGTATAGTTCAGCTGGGCCTGTCTGAGTTTAATGCCCTTCCCCCCTGACAAAATCATGGTTGAATGGAGCCTCTGCAGCCATTCCAATGAACCATTACTTGGCTATTTCACTCCATTTGCCATAAACACTAATGTGCATACTGCTTTACTTCTATGATGGGTTGGACTTCATTTGAAAGTTTTGTATTTTACAGCACAAACACTAAGTCATCTGCTAAACAAAGAAATGTAGTCTCACAATGAAAATGTAGCATTAAAATTTCTCTGCCCTTGAAACTCACATTCATTGAAACAGCATTGAAACCCACATTCAAAGAAAATACATTTTGCCAGTGGCAGATTAATTTTGGGCTGTTTTCAAATCATAGGCCCCTTACATATGAAACATACATGTGCTCTTTGATACACCTTCCTCATTGTACTAAATTATATTCCTTGTACAATACAGTACAGTTGTTAGAGGTCGTTTTAAATTTGTCTTGAACATTTTTCCAGTAAGCAATGAAACAAAACGCATGCACCCATAATGGCAAAACTGCCCAGTTCAGAACATTTATCACAAAAGTCTACTCAGACTTCCACAGTCCACCATTATCAGTAAATATCCACAATTCTACAGTCCACCATTATCAGTAAATATGCACAATTCTACAGTCCATTATCAGTAAATATGCACAATTCTACAGTACATTATCAGTAAATATGCACAATCTCTGAAGAAGTAAAAGTCATCTAAATAATTCCACATTAAAGAAATATGTAACTAATGAAAAGGTTGCTGCTAGCAAACACCTTTATATTTCATGGTTTCATCGAAAAATAAAGCGTCTGTTGCCCCTCAGGAATAAATTGCCTATATTACATTAAAAAATGATAAGCTAGTAATATTGCAAGAGGAAATGGATGGCAAACTGATAACAGACTCATAGTTAATATCTTCACCAAGGAGAACATTCTCAGTACGGCAGCATCCACCCCTTGTGGGAGTAGGACCCACAGCCTTCTGCATCAAAAGCAAGTACACAACCTGTTGTGCTATTAACAAGGCAAGCCAACTTCACTTAAGCAACACTAAACTTCTGTTCCCCTGCAGCTCTCAGCTCATTGTAAAATCTACTCAATACTCAACTGCATCTCAACTTCGCAGCACAAGAAAACTGGAAAAAGCCAAAATGTATTGGGGGGGGGGGGGTCAAAAGCCCAAAACCCAGGGACACATTAAACATTGCTTGTATAATCTTGGAAAGTTGCTAGAATAAAATGCTGTGTTACCAGCATACATTTTACTGCCAAGGTCCCTGTGCAAAACAGTCAGAGCAACATACCACTATGCCAAATCAGCTGCTTTGTGAAAGAGAAATGCTGCGTTACCACCATACATTTTACTGCCAAGGTCCCTGTGCAAAACAGTCAGAGCAACATACCACTATGCCAAATCAGCTGCTTTGTAAAAGAGAGGAAGACTGAAACTTAAATGGCTATCATTTAGTGAATTCAGTTCTCACCATAGCTGTCAACCTCTTAGTACAAAACACCTGGACAAACCCAGTAATGAGGGAATACAGCCCTCAAACATATTCAGTGAAGTCAGTTCTTGCCATAGCTGTCAACCTTAGCACAAAAAACCTGGACGAAGCCAATAATGGCGGAATACAGTCCCAAAAATAGGGACAAATTTCAAATATTCATCTTACAAACTTAGAAAATTTCTAGAATAAAAGGTTGTGTTACGGTTGTGTTACAGTGTATTTTCTGAAGAACATGAAGTCTGAAATTCAAACGCCTGTCAATTTTACTGCTGACAGAACAAAAACAATTTTCATCAGAGACCCAGGGAGAAATACTGCAGACACGTCTTTGTAAAATGACAGGGCACCAGAGCAAATCCACACAAACACAGGGAGGAGATGCAGACTCCACACAGAAGGCACCCCAACCAAGAATCAAACCAGAAAACCTATAGCTGTGAGGCAACAATACTACCACTGCACCATCAAATATGCAAGGAGTTAAACATTCAGAAACCTGAAGTCTGAAATTCAAATGCCTGTCAATTTTATTTAACATTTGTTAATCAGGACAGTCTGACTTGGAACAAAAAAAAATTTCAGCAGATGCCCAGGAAGAAATAATGCAGACATGTCTTTGTAACATGAGAGTACACAAAAGCAAACCCACACAAACACAGGGAGAAGATACAGACCCCACAAAGAAGGCACCCCAGCCAAGAATCAAACCTGAGAACCTGCAGCTGTGAAGCAACAATGCTACCACTGCACCATCAAAAATCAAGCATTGCAACATTTACAAACCACAGATATTATGCGGAACAGATCAGATCAAATATGAGGCAAAAATCTGCATTTTTTTTTTTTTTTTTATAAATGGTGGTGGGTAGGGAATTCAGGTCTTTAACACCTGCATACAAGGTACAGGGTTCAAGCCTGAGGTATTCCCTACCACACACACTTGTAGTAGCAAACCACAAAAACTAAATATACTGCCCTGGGTGCCAAACTGTCATTATGAGAGTCCAATCAAGACAAAATGAAGTGTAGAAAAACAAGCAACAGACTTCACCAGTGAAAGCCAGCAGCCATACAAATTAACAATGCAGAACACAATTGTTATTAGGACATTGTAGACCATGCTAGAGTACAAATATATTTCTCCTCCTAAGATTAAAATCACTATGAAAGCTCAACAGCACTTTAAGCACAAACAGTGTATTTCATGTGCTGACACTAAAGCATTAAATATAGTGCCCTATGAACAGAACTGTTAGGTTATGTAGAAACAGCGAACCTAAACAAGCAACAGACTTCACCAGTGAAAGCCAGCAGCCATACAAATTAACAATGCAGAACACAATTGTTATTAGGACATTGTAGGCCATGCTAAAGTACACATATATTTCTCCTCCTAAGATTAAAATCACTATGAAAGCTCAACAGCACTTTATGCACAAACAGTGTATTCCATGTGCTGACACTAAAGCATTAAATATAGTGCCCTATGAACAGAACTGTTAGGTTATGTAGACCAACAACATCTCAAAGCATGTGCATTACATAAAAAGTTTTTTAAAGACAAGATTACAATGTGGCAGTCCAAAAAACCAGGGTCTGGCACAAATCATGGAAAACAACCAAAATACAATGCCATTCCGAGTATGATAAATGCACATGCTCCATAGAAATTAAAGTTCATATAGCATAACATAAACACCCAGACTTGGCATTTGGACTCCAAATCCGACCTTAACTACTGTTATCCAAACATTTGCGGTTGAACTTAACAGCTGCCCATTTTTATTTACTGTTCTTATAGATTCATAGCCACCAATATGAATGTAAGAAATCATGCAATGAGTATTCACTTTTATTTACGATCTAAAACTGAAAGAATTGTTGTTTCATTCTTATGAAATATGCCTCTTAGGTGAAGAAGGAGCATCTGCCAGCATACATACTCACAAATAAGAATAAAATTGCCTTACCTACACAAAAACCTTGGCATGCCTGACATCTGGCTTAATATATAAGATTCCTACTGGTATAAATCTGTATAATCTGGGAATGTAATCTCACCTGTTAATTGTTGCAGTATTCATTGGTCTCATTAGTGAATTTACAGAATTTGCAGTTCAAACAGGAAAAATGCCATAAGTATTCTTAAAAGGAAGGTCATTATAGTACTGTAATCTCTTTAGTTTTTCTTATTATTGTATCTATATTTCCCCTGCCGTTTAGCTTACCCTTAGTTTACCCTTCCTACTTACTTGGTATACTTCTGTTCTGCACCTTCACTCTGTTCTTTTTCTTCTAACTTCTTTCTTCTTTCTTCTTCTTTTACTACTTCTTTCTTCAGTTCTTCTTCTGTTCTTCACTTCAGCAAAATATAAGCCGTCCAAAAAAAAAAAATAAAAATCCAATGGCAAATTTAAATTAACGTTAAATCCTTCCTGTGTGTGACTGACTCAATAACTCACGATCGAATCAACCCACAACTGACTTACTGTTTGATTCGCGCTCTTTTCCCAGCACATAAAGCCCGGGAAGAGAGCGACAACCAGTCAGCAGCATTTAGCCCAGCAAGCACGTCATGACGTGCCTACGGACGTCGTAGTCCAAGCCCCTTCCAATTCTATGCGGTTTGGAACCGCATAGACTTCTGGGCATCACAATGATGCCTTCATTGCTCCTCCGGGCTGCAATGAAAACAAAAAAAAAAAAAGCTGTTTAAAACCGCCGCAGCCCGAGGCGGTTAAAGTGCGCAATGCGCATGCGTGTACTTCCGAGTCGCGGACTTGAAATTTGATTTTAAAGTACAAAAAAAAGGTATTTTTTTTTTTTACATTATTTATAAAACATAAACAATTACTACTATTTAGCTGAGGGGGCTGCAGTCCGACAGTCCGATGCCACGAGCCGCCCCTGGATGTGGATCAGTGTGGTTTTGTGAAGGGAGGCACACATTTGACAATATTAACAGAACATTGATGATCCAGAAGGAAGCAGAATGTAAGAAAATACCACTTTTATTGATGGGTCTTGATGCAGAGAAAGAATTTGACAGAGTAGGCTGGGACTTTATGAGCAGGGCAATGAAAGCATGTGCCTTCCCTGATATAATTATAAGGTTGATTAGAAGAATATATGAGGGATCATAGGCTAGAATTAAAGTGGGTGGGGTCCTCTCCGATAATTTCTGCTTGAGTAGAGGAACCAGGCAGTGCTGTCCTCTTTCCCCTTTGTTGTTTGCATTATATTTAGAACCATTGCCAAAGAAAATAAGGGACTCAGAAATTCAAGGATATAATTGGTATGGTAGTCAGGAAAAGCTGGCTCTATTTGCAGATGATACTATGTTATACGTGACAAAACCACAAAGAGGCATTACAGTGTTGTGGAACATTTTAAGACAGTTTCAGATCTTCTCGCGATACAAAATTAATCTAGCTAAAACAAAGGCAATAGGGGTAAATTATGTACCCATAAACAAATTGGTCCAACAAAATCAATATTTAATGGAACATGATAAAATGAAGTATTTCGGAGTATGGATTAGAAATGACTCTGTGGTGGCAGCTAAGGATATGTTGGAAGAGACTAACCAGAATATAATAAAAAACTGAGAAACTGGAAGTTTTGTTATATGGATACAAAGATACAAGCCATTAAAATGTTTTTAGCCCTTTAGTCTTATACACAGGCCAGGCATACTTTTATCAACCGGAAGAGAAGTGGATAGCAATTAAAAAAGAGATCTAGGATTTTATCTGGAACGGAAGACAGCAAGGGTCAAGTGGAATAAGCTGACTCTATTAATAAAACAAGGCAGACTAGGGTGACCTAATTTGAGGGGGTATTGTAGAGCAACACAGTTAAGGCTCTTATACATATAATTGAAAGTGGAAAGGAATGATGTTGACACTGGGAGGAAGCTCAAGAAATAAGGAGAGATTGGGATTTTGGATGCAGATTCTTAACTCATTCACTCCGGAGCAGCTCAGAAAAAGCTGCCTGCTTACTTTCACCATAGGAACAACAGTTCAGCCTGAGCTCATTTTCAGAAAATCCATTTGTAATACCATACAGAAAACAAATTTTCATAACTCGTTAACTATAAGAGCTAGACTAAAAATGTAAATGCAAAAGTTGTTCAGCAGACACTGACCTTTCCAACAGTGTAAATGTTGATAGTACGTATCAAAGTCATTATTAAATATTTGGCAAGAAATGTTGATATTGTGCATATTTTTACCTTTTTGGAAAAGCAAAGCACAATATATTGGTCAATGTACCATGCAGGCCCATACAATTTGAATTTAATTTGTTAGTATGAATGTCAGCTTTAAAATGATACCTTAACCATTACTGTGTGATGCTCCTTGCTTGACTTATTCACAGAAATATGATTCATATTTATTTCTCATAATTGATAAACAAAGCATAATATCTCATCACCTGTAACAGACAGAGCCTACATATCCGTGTAGAAGTTGTGCGTCTGAATGTCAGCTTCAAAATGATGCATCATTTGTGTGATCACCATGCTCCCTTGCAAAGATATGGGCATAATAATGAGAAGTATTATAAATGTATAATTTTCATATTCGTACAAGACTAAACAAACTGTGATATCTGTACATGTGTACAGTGCACAGACACAGTTCTTTTACCATGTTGTAAGGAGTAACACTGTCTTCAAAATGAGGTATTACTTGGCACACTGTCATGCTCCCTTGCAAAGTTATTTATATGTGTACAACATACAGGCACAATTCTTTTACCATGTTGGAAACAGCAATACTGTCTTCAAAATGAGGTATTACTTGGCACATTCAGATGCTCCCCTGCAAAGTTATTTACTAAAATATGAAAAAAAAAATCATAATTTCCGTAACCTAAGTCCAAAACAAACTTTGATATCTGCACATGTGTACAACATACATGCACAATTATTTTACCATGTTAGAACTATCAATACTGTTTTCAAAATGAGGTATTACTTAGCACATTCAGATGCTCCCTTGCAAAGTTATTTACCAAAATATGAAAAAAATCATAATTTCCATAACCTAAGTCTGAAACAAACTTTGATATCTGCACATGTATTCAACATACAGGCACCATTATTTTACCATGTTGGAACTATCAATACTGTCTTCAAAATGAGTTATTACTTAGCGCATTCAGATGCTCCCTTGCAAAGTAATTTACTAAAATATGAAAAAAAATCATAATTTCAATAACCTAAGTCCGAAATAAACTTTGATATCTGCACATGTTCATAGGTTCATAGGTAGGTATTGGGCTACCTTCCCAAAGGTATTTATAAACCTAGCCGTTGTCTTTCATCGCCCCCTTAGATTAACTCCCTGTGCCTCTGTCCAGCAGAGCCACTGAAGTGATCTCCGGGGTAAACTTCCTGTTTCCCATCCACTCGTCAAGGTTTCTCTTGAAGAGTGTTAGTGAGGAGCTCTGCCTAATGTAGATTGGAATCTTGTTCCAGAGCATGGGAAGTCTGTGGGACAGGAATCGATCCCTCCAGCATGTCCTATTTATTCCAACAGTATAGTTCCAAGTACTTGTAAGTTTCCAAGTACTTGAAAAAGCCCAGCAATTGAGTAAGGGTGAAAGCGCTTGTGGTGAATTTTGAATAAAAAAAGACCGTTTCATTACCATCTTCCTGTGGCGCCTGGACCGTTTCTGTTGGGATTTATTTGGTACTGTATATACGGTTGTTTCCACTGGTTTTAATTTAATGTCCTATTTATTGTTGTGCTGAGGTTTAGATCCCTAGAGCTGGTGGCTCGAGGGGATATGGTTTTCTTTAGGTGGAGCATGTCCATCAATTCTGGGTTGGACATGGCCTTGTATGTCAGGCAGAGATCACCTCTGAGTAGGCAGTATGCAACCGAGTACAGCTGGAGTTTCTTCAGTCGAGTTGCATAGGGCATCTGTTTTAGGCCAGTGATCCTCTTGGTGATGTACTTCTGTGGTCTTTCCAGCTATTGCAGGTGTCTTGTAAGGTACATCCCAAATGGGGCGTTGTATTCTATGATGGGTCTGATGAGTGATGCGTAGAGTAGCACAATGACCTCTTTTGATCTGGATGTAATGACCATAAGGAGTCAAAGGGGGGGGGCTAATGTAAAGCTTCTTGCCCTGACCTACATACATTTACTACACCTGAAGGGAGGGGGACTGAGTGGAGAGCCACACCAAGACAACATGTGAAAAGACCAAGACTGACCCAGAAAAAAATTGTGGTTTTCTGGCAAATCAGAGGACGCAAGGCACAAAATAATAACATATATATTCATATCCTTCATACATTCTATGACAAATCCTGTTATTCTAATAACTTTCTAAGTTAAAAAGAAAAAAATTAAAATCTATCCCCTGTCATAACTCTTAAGTGTCCTGATTTTCGCAGGATGTCCAGATTTTGCCTCATAGATTTGTTACCTTTCTTGAAATTGTACAAATGACAGAAAGAAACTAGTGTGTGGGGGGTGGATTGCAATGACTCCAAGTGGAGAAAAACCCAAATCTTGCTTATGCATTCATCAATGTGATAACGACTTATGCTTATGTGAATAACAGTGACAGCTGCTGAGAGTTTTGCCTGAAAAGTGATAACGACTCACTGCTATATTGTAACTGCACTGTGATAATGACATGCAAAGTTATGCATGCTCAGACAAAGGTGATAATTGCTGCACATAACCTGTTGAGCAAGCATTCATTATATTACCTTGTGCCCTTCCTTCCACCTAAATTCCACAAATGACAGACAAAGCCATGAAAAAAGTACAAAACATATGGTAGCTCCATGCTTGTAACAGTCAACTAGTAAGTAGTTCGGAGACATCTATAAGAAATTCATTCTAGGGAATTTTGCTAGAATTGGTGGCAGAAACAGACATACACACTGGATCTGGTCCTCACTAATATGAGAGAGTGCTGCACACCCCCTAGTGTAATGTCTTTTCTGGTAAGGTCAAAGCACAAAATGGCTTCCCTTGAAGTAAAAATAAAACCTAGAACCCCTGTTAACCATGGGATATTCAGGAAATACTAAAAAGGCTAACTTCCTGCCATAAATTTCAAGCCTCTCTAAACCCCGAGAAAACTGCTGCCTAAGCAGAACTGTTCATAAAAAATCCTATACAAACAGGTTAATAGCTGCATAGACTTATCTGTGCCCATCAAGTACAAAACTAACTAAAAAAACAAGCCACCCTGATGGAATCACCAGGCTGCGTAACAGAAGGAAGAAAATCATGTCAAAAATTAGGAGGTGCAGCACCCAGCAAGATAAAAGCCATCTGAAACTAAACAAACAGCTCAGAGGAAAAATAAAATCTACCTAAGCCAAATCTGAGGTATATTTGTCCTCCCAGGCCAAGGACAACCACAAGGAATTCTTGGGCTATATCCGCAACCTCAAATCAAACACTGCCACAAATGTTCTCCAGAAAGGGCTAACACAGACAAATAACTGGCATGTCAGTAATGGACTAACACTAAATGCCAAGAAATACACAACAGTATCCCCCAGGTTCATAGGTGTGTACTAGGCTAATGGCCCTGGAGCCTTTACAAGCCTAGCCCATAGGATTATCCTGGCTTCATGCCACCCAATCTTAGTTCCCAGTGCCTCTGTTGAGTAGAACCACTGATGTGATCCCTAAGGTGATATTGGCAATATCTGTTGGCTCGGTATAAGAGGTACCATTGTGCAGTAGCTCAGAGCAAATCTGGGTATTGTTGTGGAGATTCTTTACATAACTATAGAAGGCCTTGTGGTTGTCTTTACTATCTACTGCAATTCTGTTTTCATAGCTAGCTTTAGAGGATTTGATGAGGGACCTCAACCATTTGCTGAGCTGATAAGGGAGTTTTTCCAGTTTTGGGACTTCACCTTATTCCGCATCAGTTTCCCTTCTGTTGTAGAGTTTGTTTATGGCAGGAGACCAATAGATTGGCTTCCTTTTTTTTTTGAGGAGAGCATCTTGGTTCTGTTGGACATGGCAAGATACATGCATTGTGTATACGTGTTCGTACAGTGCATTGGTGTATGGTTTGGCGGTCATGCAATTATTCTCCATTTGCATGGCTGCCATGAAATTAGCCACCTCTGTTTTTAGGAGCCCAAAGTTGGCTTTGGAGAAGTTTTTCATGGTGGTTGCCTTTGTGTGTGTGTGTGGGGGGGGGGGGGCAGATACAGGACAGTGACAGTGCTTTTGCATACCATCCAGAATGTTACAGCAGTTGTACAACATTTTGTCCATCTCTGATAACAGACGCCAAGATAAAAAGAGCCAACATATATTCAGGTCTCATCTTGATTTCACTTTCCTTTTTTTCTGAAATTCAGTCAAAGGTTATTAATAATAAAGAAATATGCACTTTGCCTGAAAAACTGACCCCTTACCCATGGTCCAGGGTTCTCCACTGGCCAAAATTTCAATTTCAGTGCTGCATTACCATTGCTATCAGCATAAAGGAAATATGTACCAATACTACATATTGTACTTTGATATGTATGTATTGTTATTTGAGGTTTCTTATATGGAGCTTTTCTCCCCAGGCCTCTGCTGAAAATGGACTTGTTCAGTCTGACCTTCCCGGTAAACAAATGTAAAATAATTAATAAATTGCTGTTTCATATTTTCTATTGTTCACAAATGTACACCAATGCAAAACTTATTAACAATAGCATTTAAAAATTCTCGTTTATGTTTGGACGTTTATTCTACCCCCCCCCACAATTAGTTTTGGTTTTATACAACAAATAATAGTCTGAAGAAGAGGTGAATCCTTGAAAGCACTTACTTCTATTAAAATTTGCTTGCCGTGGTACTTCTGGTGTTTTTTGCTTATCTTAGTTTTGGTTTTGTCCAGAATGCTTGAGCAAAGAAGTTGAGAAGAGTGGGACATCCCCATAACCAACATGTACGTTTCTAAACAGAACTGAAAAAAAAAAGAAGTAAAGAGAGGATACTAGCAGCCACCCCCGTAAGGCATTTTTCTCCCCATCTGTAAACAGCAGTGCGCATAACACTTATTTGGTGTAAACTTCGCTTTTTAATTTTTAGATAAAGAGGGAACATAGGGGGAACAGTCTTAGACAAGTTTTTAAAAATAAACAAAGTTACATTTTTTTTTACATAAAATACAAGAGAGCAACCACTTATGATTTCCGCAGTGGTACAGCGGTACCATTGTTATCTCACAGCAAGAGGTTCTCCCGTTTGATTCTCGGCTTGGCTTGGGAGTGCCTTCTGTGTGGAGTCTGCATGTCCTCCCCGCGGTTGGGTAGCATTCGAAAGACATGCGTGCGTAAATGGGCGTGCCTTCATTGAAGGTTGGGTGTCAAGCTGGCACCTCGGCGTTTTGTAAAAATCTACTGCCAGTCATTGGCGGACCGGAGTTCCACTGTGGCGACCCCTTACTGGGAATAAGCCGAAAGACAAACAACAACAAGAGAGCAACCACTTGTCTTGTTTGTTATCAAAACCAAAAGTAAAAGAAAACAGCACCACTATTTTTGTTTCAAAGATAAACATTGTTATATTTTTTTACACACAGAGAACAAACACGTCTTGCTTGTTAGCATCACATTCCGTTAATCAATCAAGCAAAGGTAAAAGAAAACAGCACCATTATTTTCGTTGCATTTTTTTTGTCAGAAGTGATTAAGAACATGGCTACCTTATTACACTACTTCTGGTACAAGCACAACAGCTGCAGTAAACTGTCAAAATTAACATGGCAGACCTATTTCCAGACCACAACACGCATAGTTTTCAGCCTACCCTTTCCCGAATGCGGAACACAGCCTCTCATAACCTGTAACAAATGGGCAAAAATGTGGAACACTTATTAAGAGCTTACGAACAACTTCAGTTATAAAGCTCACAGAAGTTTAAATGCGTTACTTTACACCTAAAAAACAAGTTCTGATGATGTAATGATTCAGTGTTATTCACTGTGTTATCAGTTACAAAACTCCTGACACTGAAAGTGTTAGTAAGCCATTCAATGTGGGACTGTGAAAAACATGAGCTTTTTAAGATTAAAATGAGGAATGCTCCTCTCGAGGTACACTTGAGAGATTTGATTGTGTTTATGACAATTTTTGAAAAGCATATATATAAACTGAAAACCGACTTCATCGCATCAGACACGTAAAAGTGATTCTGCTTATTTAGTGCAATGACTCAATGACTGCACAAGAACAAACCAATTTGCAATCTGGTTAGGAAAGTTGAGCCATCTACCAGCCCTTCTCGAAGTCTAAAAATCGACGTATTTTATCAACCAATATTCCACAAACTGACTCAACAGCATTACCTATTTTTCAAAGTACTGTAATAACAGCTGCCAACTAAAATAAACACGGATAGGATATGCTAGCAATGAGGAAGTATCCCCCTCACAAGTAAATTAGAAAACAATACTGTTCTGTGACGCCTACCCTCTTACCTTTGAGTTGCGTAACTTGAACACTTTGTTTCCACATTTATGTAATTTAACACCTAAGCATTTTTGCTGTAAAAAATGAATCAGTTTACAAGAACAAGTCAAAAATGACACTCTTTATTTTAAAACAAACTGCAACCCAGTTTCACTTCCCAACATAGAGCACTGCCAACCCCCTTTCTTCAAGGAATAGTTTAGACATGTCCTTGCACCAAAAAAAGGGAAAAAAGCACACTATACACTAAGTTTGTTATACCTTAACAACTGATTAATGTTGTCATATTCTTTACTGAAACAGATGCGCTGTAGATGGATTTAGTAGGTTATTCGTGTTCACGTTACAGAGCAGTACTTGCAAACTTATTCTCAGTAGCTGCAAAACATAGTCAGCGTTGTAGGGAAAAAAAGCTGTCCTGTATTATCAAAGGCAGCTTTATGTACAAGTAAATAATCACAAGGAAGCAAAGTAATAAAGCATGCTAACTGCAGAAAATTGTCAGTTAATAGCTTCAGTTATAGTTTGCACTGTGACTGTAGTCATTTGTCAATAGTGACGAGTAACAGATTATGATATGATGTGGAACCTGAGATTTTACCATTTAGAACAATTCGATTCTCGGCTTGGCTTGGGAGTGCCTTCTTTGGGGAGTCTGCATGTCCTCCCTGCGGTTGGGTGGGTGTTCGAAAGACATGCGTGTGTAAATGGGCGTGCTTTCATTGAAGGTTGGGCGTCAAGCTGGCACCTCGGCGTTTCGTAAAAATCTACTGCCAATCATTAGCGGACCGGAGTTCCGCTGTGGCGACCCCTTACCGGGAAAAAGCCGAAAGACAAACAACATCTACAGAATGGTACAATAAAAGTAACAATTATTTTTCTGATTTTATAAAGCAAAGTTGTGGGAGAAGTGTTCTGATGATTGTAACCTTTACTAGAAAAAGGCATAAAGGCATAAAGAAAGATGCAAAAAGACCAGACAATGTGAACATTGAAAATGTTGGGGGTGGAGGTGTGACGCAAGTGGTGGCTTGGATTGCAAGAGTCTAATTGGCTGCCACCACTTGCTTTATCAAGTCTTTTAAACAGGATTTTCTAAAATATCTTTAATGTGACCTTAATGTAAAAGCACGCTGAATGGTAACTATATAAGGTAATTTACACATTCAGTTACCATTTCAGCGTGTTTTACATTAAGTTCAGCTACAAATTGGGATGCCAGTTTCTCATGCTTGTGGAAGGCACTCAGGGGTAAGAGCTTCAAATTACTGTCTTCTCATGGCGCGCTCCATGTTAAGCACAGAGGTGCCATGAGAAGGTACTCAGGGTTAATGAGTTAAGGAGAACAACCAAAATCATACAGAGTATTATATTCATAAAATAGCAGGGAGTATTCTAAGAACTAAACCAGCATGAGAATGGAGAAAAGAGATTCTGCCGATAGGGATGACTGTGGTCAGGGATACAGGTAATAGGCAAGAGGGGACTGGAATTTATTGGAGAAAACTGGCAAATGAACCAAGGTATTGGGAGCAAACAACTAGAAAGGGAAAGGTAATAGAATGGGAAGAGGCCAAGAATTTATTTGGACTTCAGGTTAGAGATTGCCTTCCCTATCAAGGATTGATATCAGAGTATAGGCAAAGAGAAAAAAATAGGGGGTTCCTAAATGAAAGACCAGCACTGGTAAAGTTTTTAACAGAATCTAGAACAGAATCTGTCATTGAAAAAGGAATAGTTAGTAAAGCATATAAAATAGTGCATGATAATTATAAGAATTAATCACAGGATCTTAGAAAGGATTAGGAATAGAGATTGGATAATCAATTCACAAAGAGACAATGGGGGATATATGTATATCTCCCAAATATATAACAAAGTTTAGAAGATTTAAGATCTTTGCCTGGAAATGTTTACATTGGTATTTTTATACCCCAAGTAGATTCCAAAGAAATTTTCCTCAGGTTTATAGCAAATGTTGGAGGTGTGACAGGCAAGAAAGAGGTAGCTGGGAACATATTTTTTGGGAGTGTAATGAGCTGGCAGACTTTAGGGATTCCCTGTGGACCGCTCTGTCGGAGATGCTGGGTGAGCAGATTGGACTGACTAGGGAGATGATTTTTTTGAGTTATAATACAGAATCGGAATTGCCTAGACATAGTAAAGCCTTGCTGAGTATAATTATGGTGACTGACAAAAAAGCAATTACTAGATTAGAAAATGGAAATCAAAGTCAAGGTCAACTTTATTAGAAGTAGTGAATATACTAAAATAACTGGAACTGGGATCTTTAGAAAAGGGAAGGAGCAAACTACATAGGAAAAATGGGAATTGTGGGAACAATATAAGCAGAGCTGGAATGATGTTTCAGAAGCAGGATTTGAATGAGGCATATAATACTTAACTGACAATGACTGGATGGTTTATAAGTGATCTATAAGGTTTGCAACTACAGTAGTTTCATTGGTGTTTGTGATGTAAACTGTTTGCAACTAAAGTGGTATCATTTTATATGTTTTTCATTTATATAAATGTAAGCTTGCCTTTGTCATAAGTAAAAATTTAATAAAGATGTTTGGAAAAAAAAGAATGGGTTCCTCCTTGCTTGTTGATGTACCACATCACTGACGTATTGTCAGTGTGAATGGAAATCACACCTTGGGGAATGACATCCTCAAGTCCTGCAACATTAGAAGGACTGTCTTCATCTATAGAATACTGATGTGAAGGCGAGCCTCTTATTATGACCCTGTTTCTTGCAGTGTCCTCCCCACATAATACCTCCCACCCCAGAGAGCCAATGGCAGTGGAACAACAATAGGTCATTACTCTTGAATAATGGGGGGACTGAGTCCACCATTTCAGATGGTCGCAACACAAGCAGACAGAACTACCATTATAGAGGCTGCCAAGATTTCTAGAAGGCACAGAATGATGGAAACTGGAGGAATGTCATATTTGAGGGCTTCTTGTATTTGCAGCCTGAGGGACATCAGCCTTCTATCTAGATGCTTTGCTATTTACACTGTTGTATCCAGATGACAGCCTATAAATGTCAAGGACTGTGGTTCTAGAGGATCAACATAGTGGAGCAAATAATCTCTTAACAGAATCAGCGATTCCTTCGTGCTTACAGTTAGGAGCTTGGAACACCGAGTAGCCTTGTAGCCTGAGATGAGCTGCAACCACTGACATGCACTTGGTGAACACCATGGGGGCTGTGGTGAGACTGAAGGGCAATGTTCAGAACTAGTAATGGCTCCCAGTCAAATGCAGAAGAACCTGCTGGACTGGTTGCATTTTTGATGTGGTAGTATGCATTCTGAAGGTCTGTCAATCACATATAGTCACCTTCTTATTGAAGTGGAAGAATGGACTGCACTATGACCTTCCAGAACTTTGCCTTCTTTATGTGTAGATTTAGGCCACTGAGATCAAGAATGAGTCTGAGGTCCTTGGTCTTTTTTGGAACTAAAAAGAATCTTGAGTAGACTTCAGATCCTCTCTGGTTTAATGGGACCTCTCATATGGCTCTTTTTTCTACAAGCTGCAGAATGTTTTGAGCTGCTGCCCTTTTTGGAAGAGTGGAATATCTGGAACGGTCTTTACACTCTTCTTGTAGGTGGAGACAAATGGTATAATACAGCCTCTGGATATTATTTTTTCAGCTATGAATCTTCTGTGTTAGCTGATCAAGTTTTTAGATGAGCAGAGAATCATCCCCTGGCGGCTTCTAGAGAGGAACAATCAGGACACTTTTTAGGAATGTGGAAAGGCTTTTTCTAAAAAGGACATCTAAACCCTTAATTCTGTGCATGCCCTCTGCCACTGGGACTGTGCCCATTAAAGGACCCACTCTGCTATGAATGGCCCTATACAAAGAGTAGTTATAGGAAGAATGCTGAGATTTTTTACACCATAGTCTGTTGTTAGCTTGTTCCTGGAGTGGGGCCATTGAGGAGTTACAAAATAGATTGTGACAGCAAACAAAATATTCCCCACTTGTTCATTCTTCATCAATGTCTCCCTTACTTTTAGACTAAACACTGATGTCTTTCATAGGGACATTCAGAAAGGATGCCTTAAAGTTGTCTACAAAATCACATAATCTGAGCCAGGCATGATGGGGCATGGCTATGCCTCTGCTCACTGCTCTTGCTGCCCCATCAGCTGCATTAGATGGTAGCCTTATGGACAGGTTGGTGATAGACAACATGGGGGAATTTGTATTCCTTGTGCCTAGAGGGGGGTCTCCAAAGGGAATTGAAAGACTGTTCAGCTAGATCCCTTTGGAACAGTGTCACATGAGAAACATAGTTCATCACTCTTAGGGAAAACATTCTAGAGGTATACACCAACTTTCCAAATCAGTCCATCATCCTAGACTCCCTGTTAGGATAAACTGTGGAGCTGTCTTCTAATAAGTCTTTTTGATCACCACTGCAGCCACAATGGAATTAATCATAGGTCACTTATTCAAATAGGGGTGGTCCTTGGGAGGTCTCAGTACTTTGTCTAGTTTCCCAGGTATTGGCTCCACCACATCAGACTCTCATCATCCCCTCTCTGCCGCCAGGTCAATAAGATGGTTGTTAGGAGGGAATCACTCAAGAAGTAGAGAAGCCAGTTCTAAAAGTATTGAGAAACACTTCCTTATCTGTGGAAGAAGTGTCAGTGGGCAGTTACCCCTCTGTCTCATTTCCATAATTTCAATGAAGGTGGAGTCTTAAGATGGACTACAGAGGGAACCTTCCCCTTCATAGAGATCTATGTCCTGCATGAAAAATTCCTTTGGGGAAATCTATGCATCTCCTTTTACACTGACATTTCATTTGCACCTCAGGTGTCTCTCTACATCCTTGTTGAAGGGAGAGATCCAGGCCCTCACAGCTTGGCTGTTTACAGGATTGAAGATGAGGGCAGAAAGTTTCAGATACCCTGTGATGAGAACAGTGACAGATATGAGCAGTTTTCAAACCAAGAACCCCCACCCCAAAATACTTTTTCATATCAAGCATATTGTTTTAAACAATAAAAGGCCATTCAAAACACTGTCATCTATCACTATAACCTACTATAGGTGCGTTAACTGTGTCGCTCTAAAATACCCCTTCAACTCAGGTAATCCCAATCTGTCCTGTTCTATTGGAAGAATAAGCTTATCCCACTTGACACTTGCTGTCTTCCCCTCCCGGATAAAATCCTTCAGCTCTTTATTAATTGCTATTCACAACTTCTGCGGTAGATAAAAATATTCCTGACTAGTATATAAAACTAAAGGGACTAAAAACATTTCAATTGCTTGTATCTTACTATTGATATCCAAATAACACAACTTCAATTTTCTCATTTTTTTATTATTTTTTTTGTTTAGTCACTTCCCACATATCCGTAGCTGCCACACCAATATCATTTTTAATCACTACTCCTAAATATTTCATTTTAGCATATCCCCATATATATGGGGTTTTGCTGAACCAGTTTACATGTGGGTACATAATCTACTGCTATTGCTTTTGTTTTAGCTTCATTAATTTTGTATCCTAAAAAGATCTGAAATTATCTCAGTATGTTGCACATCACTGTAATGTCTGTCTCTGATTTTGTCAGATATAAAACAATGGGGTCTATATTAGATAAACAAACGTTTGAATGTTCGACTGTCATATGGTTGACACCATATGATCTAACTTTCAAAAGTTCGAATATCTAATAAAAAAAATAAACTACACAAAACACCTACCTGAATGTTTTAAGCAGGGGGGGGGGGGGCAAGCCCCCATGGACCCCCTACACCCCGCTCTTTAAATATACCAACTCTGAGATCGCA
This sequence comes from Protopterus annectens, assembly GCF_019279795.1. Classification (NCBI taxonomy): domain Eukaryota; kingdom Metazoa; phylum Chordata; order Ceratodontiformes; family Protopteridae; genus Protopterus; species Protopterus annectens. Next base: position 466,987,079 of record NC_056726.1, read on the forward strand.
CTACAGTGCAGAAAAGGGAAATCTTCCCATTACATGCTGTACGGAGAGCTCCGTTACAATGTTCGAACATTCACAAATCCAATCATATGGTGTTAACCATATGACACTCGAAATTTTGAATGTTTGAACATTCAATATAGACCCAAATAATGTCATCTGCAAATAGAACCAGATTTCCTTGACTACCATACCAATTATATCCTTGAAATTCTGAGTCCCTTATTTTCTTTGCTAAAGGTTCTAAATATAATGCAAATACCAAAGGGGGAGAGAGGACACCCTTGCCTGGTTCCTCTGTACAAACAGAGATTATCAGAGAGGACCCCACCCACTTTAATTTCACCTCTGATCCTTCATATATCCTCCTAATCAACCTTATATTTTTTTCAGGGAATGCAAATGCTTCCATTGCTCTGCTCATAAAATCCCAGTTTACTCTGTCAAATGCTTTCTCTGCATCAAGACCCACCAGCAACAGCAGTATTTTCTTACATTCTGCTTCCCTCTGGTTCATTACTGTTCTGTTTATGTTGTCAAATGTTTGTCCCCCTCCACCAAACCACATTGATCCATATCTATCAATTTTGGCATCACATTTGGCCATTCTTTTAGTCATTATAGACATAAACACTTTATAGTCAGGATTTACTACTGAAATTGGCCTATATGAAGCTGGATCTGATGACTCTTTACCCTCTTTAGGTAGTACAGCTACTACGGCTTTCTTTCAGGATGTTGGTACTTCTTCTCCTCTTAAAATAATGTTAAACAAAACCTTCCAGATCTTCATCAGTTTCTTTCCCTCCTAGCTTCCAAACTTCCACAGGAATACCATATATTACTAGGTACTTTCCTGTAGATTGGTTATGCATCACCATTTTTATCTCATGTCCTCCTATCCTAACTGCTAGTGACTGAGCCTTCTCTCCCCCTAGCATTGGCATATTTAATTCTTCCATAAACATTTCCATTTGTACCTTTTCTTGATTTCATTATTTCTCTGCTTTATCCAGACTATGACATCCACATACTGGTCTAGTAATCAAGTAGCCTGAATCCACACCACTGACACTGGAGAGGGCCATTCACTTGGAATACAAATGGATACACTCAGTATTTCCAGATGCTTTCCTCTTTGCATCAAGGACAGCTTCCCTAAAGAGCACACAGGGAACACAGTCACACCGGGATCTGAATATCCCTATGTGTCTCCTTCCAGGTACCCAGTAAGACTTCCCACTGGTACAGCTGTAGGGTTAAGTCCTTAGCAGAGTGTCCAAGCCAAGTCCTCCATCACCCTCTCTGTGAAACCAGTACTTCATGTCCCTGCTCTAAGTAACTGACACAAACACACACACACACACACACACACACACCGTGTGAGATTTGATTTTACACACACGCACACACACAAACACAAACACACACACACACACACACACACACACACACACACACACATACCTGGGAAAGGCTGGCACAGATTTAACTGCCATGCCCCTTTCTGTCCAGAATATAAGGTAGTTATCCCTGAGACCAGATACTCCACAATCAGCTACTCTAAGGCCCTTAACAAAGGGTGCCCAATTATACTGTGTAATATTAATGCTAGTAAAAATGGTATGAGTTGACCAAGAGAGCTAGGCCTTCGGGAGTGGCCCACACAGTGTCACCAAATAAATATAAGCACTCTCAAAGGTTAAAAACTTTCTAAAAGGACCAGCCACAATAACAATTGTAAATATATTTAGTAATAAATAATAAAAGAGCATGACAATTCTGAATATATATTTACAATAACCCACAAAGTTCAAATCACAGGAAATATTGAAAATAACATTGATGGACAGACAGAAAAATAAAGAAAAACAATATCTAATTTAAGCTTCACTATAGTTTCCTGACTGAATCTAGGAGAATTACTATTGCCTACTTATTTAATAGAGCAAGGCAGATGATGTGGTGAATGGTCCTTCTTGTTATCAGGCCCAAAACTGAATACCCAATACTGAGAGATTTCTCTTTGTAATATCTAAATTTTCCAAGATGGCTGGCAGAATGACCTCATCTGGTCACCTGACTCTAGGTTCTCACACTATTCCCCTTTGAAGATTGAGACAAGATGTTATCATAGATGTAATAATATGCATATCTAAAGTTTTGCTTATGTTTATGGCAGTGCCTGGAGGTTCCCCTCTTTTTACTGAGCTAATTAATGAACAAAGGCTTCTCCCAGATATGCCATCTCCAGCCCTATTTAGAGCTGTAAGATAAGCACTTCCATGGCCCAACAGGTGGTTCAATTAACAGTATTTTTCTTAAAGTAAGAAGTAAGCAAGCTGTTTAACCCTTTCTCTTCCAGTGTCCATTGCTAACATATACACATACAGTCTCACATGTATATTTATTCTCTGTTCAGCAGGACCCACTGTTGATACATTTTTAACACTAACAACTTTACAAACACATTTTGATTTACAAACTCCATACAGTTCTAATACATTTGTAACATAAGCATTTGTGCAAATCAGTTTGATATTCAGATGCCATACATTTCTAATACACCTGTAACACAAGCATCTTGCATAAATCAGCTTGATATTCAAAGGACATACCATTCTTTACAGAACTCCAGCTGGCTATGTTGGCACGAGCCCATATCATTACACAGACATTCATAGAATTTCCAAAATATTTCTAATTCTTCTGCAGGATCCCTTGTTATCTTCCTTGTTATAGGCTCCCCAAGCTTGTTGACAGCCTTTTCTACTTTCTATTGCCTGAGTCATTCTGCTAAAAATTTTATTGCTCTAGAGTTATTATCAAAAAACGGTTGCTTAACAGCAATGCAATCTTTCTAAACTCATGCATATTATCAAGGTAGTCCCTTATTTTCTGTTTAGAATTCTGTAGTTGATCCTCTTCTTGTTCTGTGAGAGTCCCTCTATTTTGTAATACATTAATATTTGTCAGTCCCTCTAAATAATTCTTGTTGCTTCTCCTTTTCTTTTATTTCCACCCTATTTTTAAATTCCACTTTAATTTTATCCCACTTCCTACCTATATTTTCAGAAGTTGCTATCTTCTCTAATAGCTCTTGAATAATTTCCACTACCAATTCCTTAAATTCCTCTCTTTTCAACAGATAGGTGGAAAAGCACCAGTGTCTAATTTTTATTTCATTACCCTGTGTTTTTATTTTAATTATTGGCTCATGATCTGAAATAGTTATCAGGTATGTATCAAGACCTTCAATTAAATGCACATGCTCCTGTCAGATGTAAATTTTGTCTAGCCTAGTCCAGTTTTTGTATCTTCAGAAATAATATGTAAATTCACTCTGAATTCCTAGTACTGAATTCATAAATTCCATGCCAAATATTTTCATAAATTCCTTTAAACATCTACCCCTCTTTGTTATATTTCCCTTTCTAGACCCCCAGACACATCTTCACTGTTGCAAATCAAATTCCACTCCCCACCTATACGTAATATTCCTTTCTGAAAGCTAAGTATTTCTCCCAGAATTTTCTTTACCTCCGTTATAGCAGTTTTTGGTGGAATATAAATACATGCCAGTGTAATCCTCCTCCATTGTCAATAGCCCCTTAGTACTACAAATTATTTCCTCTTCTATTACTATTGGAGCTCTTCTTGCAATTAATTTAATTACTCCTCTCTTCCTGTGCCCCAGGTGTTCTGCTGAATAACCATCCTGAAAACCTTTCTTTATCAGGTTCATATGTTCAGTTCTTTTCAAGTGTGTCTCTTGTCGCACAGCTATTTGGACTCTACATTTTAATATAGTTCACTACTCTTTCTTTTTTGGCTTTATCTGTGAGACCATTAATGCTTAAAAACATTATAGAAAGAATCTTATTCTTGAGGGATTATTAGGGTCTATATTATAATAGTGAAAATCCTTTTAAGTGAAAGTGAAAACACTGACACATATTGTGCGGACCATGATTTTTGCCGAACCTACTAAACTGCGAAATTCAAAAAGTTGAAGTGTCATGGTTGGCCCATCTGTGGTACAGCTCTGTAAAGTAAGTGTGTGATAGTTATGGACCTTAGGGATAGGGTGTGGGTTAAGATAAGTGAATAGATAGGTAATGTATGTAAGGTTTAGTATAGGGTTAGAATTAGGGTTTTGTTAAATGTATGTGTGTGGATTATTTGTTTTGTTTTGGTATATCTCTGTAGGGTAAGTGTGTGATAGTTACAGACCTTAGGGTTAGGGTGCGGGTTAAGGTAAGTGCATAGATAGTAATGTATGTAAGGTTTAGTGTAGGGTTAGATGTAGGGTTTTGGTGATTTACTTTAGGGTTAGAAGTAGGGTTTTGGTTAGAGTATGTATGTGGTTTATTTATTTTGTTTGGGTAGGCAGTATGTAGTGGGAGGTGGAGCTGGCCGACTATGGGGATTCGACTTTTTGTATTTCGTGGTTTAGTATATTCGGCATATTCGTGTTTTGCGCAATATGTGTCAGTGTTTTCGTGTTTGCTTAAAGGGATTTTTGCTATTATAATATAGACCCGGATTATTATTCCCACCTTTATGTATAACAGCTTTTTTAAGTGTCTAGTTCCAGCTTTTGTGTTACCTGCATGCATTGTTTGGCAGGTTAATCTTTTATACAATTGTTTCTTGACATCTCCATTTGAGCCTATGTCACATCTTGCAGAACATTTTGTTTTATTGAAACCTCTCAAATAAAAATATATACACACCCAATACCCCCTAAAACCTACTAACTTAATAATAACACACAAAACTATGTACATCTTCAAGCAATGAAGTTTTACCTCCTTAATAGGAACATAATTTACAAACAGACAGCCACACAAACAGACTTGAGCTAATCTAGAAGAAAGATTATCCATGCCAAGACACATGGTAGAACCTATGATTCTATTAAGTGCTGGCTGGTTTTACCTTATCTTTATAGCTCTCTCAGCTGAAAAACATGTGAATGCTTTTCAGAAAACATTTTCTCTCCTCTCTCTTTATTAGATTGTATGCTAGTGACATGAGAACCAGATACAGAATTGTTTACTAGAAAAAAGACCTTATAATATTCAATATTCATCTTCATTTACTTACTTTCTATCAAAACGTGTTACTATATAAGGCTAATAGACTTAACACAGTCATTCCCCTATGGAAGAATGAGAAAAAGCACATTAATTTTTCTTTTTATTGCTCTTTTAACCAGATCTTTAATCCCACATTTGTCAGTTTTCAAGTTACTGATTTTATTCTCAGAACATTAATAACAAGAAGTAGGGCATATGCTTTAAAATCCCCTACAAGTTTAACAAAGTCCAACAAAGTCCAATATTTTCAGATTTTCTTGTCCTGTCATGTTTCACATATAATTATTGTTTTATCAGCCCACATTTGTCAGTTTCCAAGTTACTAGCTTTAATCCTGTTAACCTTTGTCTCCCAAATCTTATCTCTGTTTTATTTCCAACATATTCTTGATTCTCTTAGTCAACTCATGTTTTCTTCTTTCTCTCAGGCATTATCCATTGAAAGAGTAGAAAAGATTTCACAGGCTCAGTCTCTCTGCAGTCCTTATCCCCAGAAGGGCATGAAGCAGAACTTCCTTCTGCTACACAGCTCACCCTTTGTTGGACAGACTTTTGCATTTCCTCCTTAGCATGTACTGTATCAAAAAATTATTTTGTTCTTCCATGGAAAAACACTTTGAAGATGGCTGGGTACAGCAGTTTGAATCTCATGCCTGCTTCTCATCATTCCCTAAATAATGGAATACATTTCCTCCTCTTCTGCCTGATGTACAATGAATAGTCATTCTTCAGAAACACTCTGCTGCCTCTGACATTTAGCGCTTTGTTCTTCTGTCACAATTTTCTCTGAATTAACTCCTTCTGCCAATAAGACTGCATCTTTACTACTAAAGGTCTAGGTTGTTTTCTAGCAACCAGATTTGAAGCATACACATGTCCTTTCAATTAACAGTTCCTGTTATGGAATACCAGCCCAGGTGCTTATTTGTGCTTTCATAAAATTAATACAGTCTTTTCCCTCCATCTTCTCTGGTACAGCAGAAAATCTCAGGTTTTCCCTTTATGCTCTCTCCTCAAATTCTATTATTTTTTGAAACATCTCTTCTTGTGCAGTCTCATATTCAGCCAGACTTTTCTTAATTCCAACCTCTGAGTTTTGCAGTTCTGCCACCTTATCTGAATATCTGTTTAAAGCGTCTTCCATTTTTTCCCAGCTTTGTATTGTTTGTGTTGATATACTCCATTGGTGTTTCATTTATTTAACCAGGTCTGTGTGCAGCTGCTTTATACTTTCCTCTAGGATACTGAAAATCATGTCTGGAACCTGTACTGCTTCTTAATGAACAGTTGCAATATTTATCCCAGTCTGTTTTTTTTCCTCACCTTTTATAGCTGATTTTCCTCCAGGTCCTTTACATTTCTTTTTTCCTGGCATCTAGGCAGTAGACTTACTAGCCAGTTACTGAAATTTTTCCAGAAATCTAGATCCACTGGCTTTCTCTGCTATGTCTCTGTTTTCAGAATGAGAGAGCCTGCATTAAGCTGTTACTCAATGTGCAACTATCTTGGAAGTCCAAAATATTTTGGAAATTCGATGAAAGACTGTATAAAGTAGAGAAATATGGAAATCAAGAAAAGGTACAAATGGAAATGTTTATGTCAGAATTAAATATGCCAAGGTTAGAGGTAGCTGATGCTCAATTACTAACAGGATAGGAGGAGACGAGATAAAAATGGTGATGTGTAACCAATCTACAAGAAAGTCCCCAGGAATAGATGGTATTCCTGTGGAAGTTTGGAAGCTGGGGGGGGGGGAATTATTAAGATTTAGAAGGTTTTGTTTAACAGTATTTTAAGAGGAGGAGAAGTACCAACATCCTGTAAGAAAGCAGTCATAGCTGTAATACCCAAAGAGGGCAAAGATCCATCAGATCCAGCTTCATACAGGCCAATTTCAATACTAAACCACGACTGTAAAGTGTTTATGTCTATAATGGCTAAAAGAATGACAAAAGTAATGCCAAAATTGATAGATATGGATCAATGTAGTTTTATGGAGGGGAGGCAAACGTTTGACAACATTAACAAAACACTGATGATCCAGGGGGAAGCAGAATATAAGAAAATGCCACTGTTGTCGGTGGGTCTTGATGCAGAGAAAGCATTTTAAAAAGTAAACTGGGACGTTATGAGCAGGGCAATGAAAGCATTTGCATTCCCTGATAAAATTATAAGGTTGATTAGGAGGATATATGTGAGATCGTAGGTGGAAATAAAAGTGGATGGGAGTCTTCTCTAATAATTTCTGCCTGAATAAAGGAACCAGTCAGGGGTGATCTCTCACCTTTGTTATTTGCATTATATTTAGAATCACTGGCAAAGAAAATTTGGGACTCAGACATTCAAGAATATAGTTGGTATGGTAGTCAAGAAAATCTGGTTCTATTTGCAGATGATATTATTTTATACTTAACAAAACCAGAAAGGGACATTACAGTTTTGTGGAACATTTTGAGACAGTTTCATATCTTTTTGGGATACAAAATTAATAAAGCTAAAACAAAGGCAATACAGTAAATTATGTACCTGCAAACAAATTGGTTCAGCAATATCCTATTTATGGGAACATGATAAAATGAAGTATTTTGAAGTATGGATTAAAATGATTCTGGTGTGGCAGCTAAGGATATGTGGGAAAAGACTAAACAAAAGATAATACAAAAATGAGAAAATGGAAGCTCTGTTATATGGATATCGATAATAAGAGACACGCAGTGAAAATGTTTTTAGCCCCTTATGTCTTATACACAGGTCAAGCATGTTTTTTATCAACCACAGGAGAAGTTGTGGATTGCAATTAATAAAGAGCTGAAGGATTTTATCTGGGAGAGGAAGATTTTAAGAGCCAAGTGGGATAAACTGATTTTTCCAGTGGAACAAGGCAGATTGGGATTACCCAATTTGAAGGGGTGCATCAGAGAAACACAGTTAAGGCTTCTGTACATAGGACAAGCAGAAAACTATAATTCAAAGTGGAAAGGGATGATGATGAAATGGGCGGGGGGGGGGCTCAAGAAACAAGGAGTGACTGGGATTTTGGATGCAGACCTTTAAGGAGAATAACACTAACCACTCAGATTATTATTTTCATGAAGTAGCAGAAAGTATTCTAAGAACTAAGTCAACATGGGAATGGAGAAAGGAGATTCTACCAATAGGAATGACTGCAATTTGGGATAAAGACAATAGCCAAGAGGGGGCTAGAATTTATTGGAGAAAACTGGCAAAAGAACCAAGGTATTGGGAGCAAATAACTAGACAGGGAAAGCTAATAGAATGGGAAGACAAAAAGAATTTATTTGGACTTCAGGTTAGAGATTGCCTTACTTGTCAAGGATTGATATCAGAGTATAAGCAAAGAGAAAGAAACAGGAGTGTCCTAAATGAAAGACCAGCACTGGTAGAAGTTTTAGTAGAATCTAGAACTGAAGCTGCCATTAAAAAAGGAATAGTACAGCATATAAAATATTGCATGATAACTCTAAGAATTAATCAGAGGAGGGTAGAAATGATTGGGAAGGGAGATGAATAAGCAATTCACAAAGAAACAATGGAGGGATATATGTATGTCTCCCAAATATGCAACAAAGTCTATAAGATTTAGGATTTTGCTTGGAATTATTTAGTTATTTTTATACCTCAAGTAGACTCCAAAGATTTTTTCCTCAGATAGACAGCAAATGTTGGAGTTGTGATGGTGAATAAAGAGGTATGTTGGAACATATTTTCTAGGATTGTAATGAGTTGACAGACTTTAAAGATTTCCCTGAAGACTGCTTTGTCAGAGATACTGGGTGAGCAAATTGGAGTAACTAAGGAAATTATTTGTTGGAGCTATGATACAGAATTGAAACCAACTTTACCAGAAGTAGTGAATATAGTAACAGAGATAAAACAACTGGAATTGGGATTTTTAGAAAAGGGTAGGTACAAATTACATAGGAAAATGGGGTATTGTGGGAACAATACATACAAAGGACAAAGTTTAAAAGAAGGCAGGATCTGAATGCTATATAATGTATGAATGACAATGGATATATTGTAAGTGATGTATACTGTTTATAACTACAGTTATGTCAACGTGGTTTGTAATCTACAATGTTTGTAACTGAAATTGTGTCAATATGGCTTGTTTTCATTTATATAAACACAAGATTGCCTATGTCATACATGATAATTTAATAAAGATGTTTCTTGTTAAAAAAAAATATATATATATATATATATATATATATATATATATATATATATACACACGTGTGTGTATTTAAAAGAAAAGTAGACTTCTGGTATGTGGGAGAAGGTTAATTAGACTTGCTCCTCTTGGAAATTGGCTAATGATGATCTTTTGTGAGGTCCAACACCATTATCAGTGTTGCAACATGACATTACTGGTGAATGTCGCTGTTTATGTCTTTGCCTGTAAGGCCTGGGATCATGCTTAAAAAACATCTTCAGACAAGGTGCATACTCAATTACTAAATGGGAAAATTTACTTGTGGATTATAGGGTATATGCAAAACCCTCTAAATTCCATTTTATTCTGTACATTCCTGTGTTTCCTGTCCAGTAAAATCACTTCTTTGATCATTCTGGATTTCATCTGTCCATAACTTGCATACAATTTAAGCCTTATAGTATAGCGTGTAGGTTTGCTTTCTTACTTGATGAGACCACCAGAAATCAAAAATAAGTGTCCACCATCATTAGTTAATACTGTTCATTTTGTTTAATAGCATTAGTGCAATAAAGTATATTTGGCACATTTGCCCTGGTCAGCTACCTAGATGTATTTGTCTACATTATTAAGGCTGCAGCTTTTCTTGCTTTGTTTGATTACAAACTTTATGTTGCTTAATTGCATCAGTGATTACACAGCTATTTAAAACTATTCTGTGTGGTCACACTCACTATATTGTAACACTTCTGCCTAAGTGTTCACATAGGCTGTGTTCCCATTTTGCCATTCCAGCTTTCATCGATTTCTCCTCCATGGTTCTCACTGATTCCATTTTATCTATTTGCTGATCCTGTTTTCTTTCATTTATAGTAGAGGTAATGTAGGCATGCACATGTCTCTCATACATTTTACATTGTTGAGACATATCCCAGATTATCTGTCAATCTTCTGAACCTCCCCTTAAAGGCTTACCATGGATTTTCCAGTTTTGCTACTGCCAGGTAGGTAGGCAGGTTTCTAGCTTTTTGCATACTGCCCAGAATATCATTATAAATATTGGCTTTTTCCTCAGTCAGCAGACTATTATTCATATTTCAGTTTGATTAGTGTATTGTGCAGAATCTCCATAGTATATTATGATTTCATTATGCAAGCAATAGGCTCGTAGGTTGGTACTAGGCTATCAGCCCTAGGGCCTACACAAGCCTAGCCATAACAATTCCCTGGATATTTCTTCACACAATATTTACTTCCCTGGACCCCTGTCTAGCAGGGTGACTGACGTGATCCCTGGAGTGAATTTCCTATCTTCCATCCAATTGTCAAGGTTCCTTTTGAAGAGGGTCAAGGAGGTGCTCTGCTTGACATGTATGGGCAGTCTATTCCACAGTTTGGGGAGTCTCTGGGTCAGTAACCTACCCCTCCAGTTTGTTTTGTTCATTGTGATGACAAGGTTTAGATCCCTGGAGCATGTGGCTCTGAGGGATTGGGATTTCTTTAAGTGGAGCATGTCCAACACCTCAGGGTTTGACATAGCCTTGTATGTTAAGCAGAGATCGCCTCTGAGTAGACGATATGCCACAGAGTATAGCTGGAGTGTTTGGACAGTCAGCATAGGGCATCTGCTTTAGACCTGTGATTCTTTTAGTGAGGTATTTGTGTGGCCTTTCCAGCTGTTGCAGATGTCCTGTGAGGTACATACCAAATGGGGTGTTGTACTATATAATGGGTCTAATGAGGGATGAGTACAGTGGGACAATGACCTCCTTTTTTCTGGATGAAAAGCCCTTAGTGATGAGGTGTGCCACATAGAAGGATTTCCTGACTGTTGTGGCAATGTGGTTATCGAAGGTGAGACCACTGTCCACCTGTGTCCCTAAGTCTCTCATCACACTTTCAGTGTTTAGTGTACTGCCACCTATGTGGTAATTCATAGGTACATGTTTTTTCCCACCGGAATAAATATATATTTCTTGGCATTAAGCTTGAGCCCATGGCTCTGGCACCAAGCATCTGTTTCTGTAAGGCCCTTTTGTAGAATATCCACATCATTTGGGGATTCACTAATGGCTTCCATTTTGCAGTCATCTGCAAACTTTGCTAGCCATTCCCCTTAGTGTTGGCCTGTACTTCAGAGAAGTAGATGCCAAACAAGAGCAGTCCCAGGACTGAACCTTGAGGTACTCCACTTGTCTGGAGCTGAAATTTGAGTCGGCTACTTTTACAGTCTGGGTTCTGTCAATAAGCCAGTTGGCAACCCATCGAGTGACGTAGGGGTTTATGCCCAGCTTAGCAAGTTTATCTATGATTCCAGAGTGGGGGATGGTGTAAAAAGTCTTGGCAAGATTCAGATAGGCTGTGTGGACCCCCTTGCTCTCTTCAACAGCTCTGGAGACTGATTCGAAGAAGTCAGTCAGGATCAGGAGACAAGATTGGCCCTTCACAAACCCAAACTGGGTGGGGTCCAGTGTTTGAAGGTTGCCAATGTCTTTGTTTATAAGTTCCATGATAATGCATTCCATGTCCTTGCAGATCAGGCTAGTCAGACTGATGGGACGGTAGTTCCCAGGATCCAAGGTGGATTCCCCCCTTCATGCCAGTTTTAGCAGAACATCAGTAAAATTCCTCTCTGTTGTAGTTAGTGCTTTGGCTAAATGAGAATTTAATATTTTGTGATGCTATTGCTCACTGATATTTATATATTTTAAAATTACAAGTATGGCTAATTTATACTGCATAATGAACACTCCATGTGCAGTATTAGCTCACTTGTGTTGATGCCATCAACATTTTTGGACATTGAAGGCTTGTGCAGCAGCCATTTTCATCAGTGTCATCAAATACCTAACCTAACCATAGTTTAGACAGTCACCTTTTACAGTCAGATTGCTGCTTTGTTATTCCTACAACATGAAGCAGAGAAGTATACATAGTCATCACCAGGGGGCTATATCATACTTGTCCTCTGGAAAAACTCTTAGATAAAAATTGTAATAGTCTATTTTGGCTGACGCAGTCTTTTTGTCACAGACCCAAAGACATCACATTGTTCTGAACAGTTACTTTGAGAATTAACAGGGAGTGTATTAGATCAAGCTCTGCACTGTGCCATAAGGCTTTCTTTGTTTCATGGAATGCCATCTGCTATTTCAAACTCCTTGTAAAATCTGCCTTTTTCTCAGTTAGATGAAAGATAGTGTGCAAACTCCACCAAGGATGGGGCATAATGTCCTCCTGAACCCCAATACTCATATACAAGTTTGTGCCTATTGCTTTGTTTCTGACACAGCAATTTTCTGCATGCTTTCTACTGCTATGGCTGTCTTGTCTTTTTCTGCTCTATTCCATATCACTCCTAGACATTTTATAGAAGTCCCCTGCAGTGTTTTATTGTCACTCGTATACCATCCATGACTCTGAAGTTGTATTACAGGTCATAATGCAATTTCCACATCAGGTTGTTTATCATGATGTCATTAATGTAACAAAACTGCCAGATCTAGCTAGAATTTAGCCAAGCTACTTGCTACCAATTTATGTCAAAGGGTTGGGCTCCCCACATATCTTGAGGTAGAACGTATAATGCTGCAACTAATGGGAAAACAAATTGATCTTTGCTTTCTTCTAATATATGAAACAAGATGAAAGCATTAGAAGTCCAAAAATGGCATGATATGTGTGATGCCCATGCCTTGGCCCAGCAATCAAGGAGCCTCAATCCTCACCACTAACACCAGTGAGGGGTGTCCATATAGGGAAAGGATAATAAATACACACACAGTAAAGTACAATTTCCCTTAAGAGCACACATAGATCACAGTCAGTCTGGGGCTGGTTTCTCCCTTTCTCTCTAGGTCCCCAATAAGACTTCCCACTGGCACACCTATAGGGTCCAGATCTCAGCCTAGTGGGCAAGCTAAAACCTCCAGCACCCTCTCTGTCAAACCAGTGCTTCATGTCCCTGCCCAAGTAGCTGACCCACACACACTTTGAGATAAGAGTTATATACAACCACACAGACACTCCTGGGGAAGGCTGGCACAGGTTCTCCAGCTTTCCCCCTTTTCTGCCCATTCTAAAAGATAGTACCAACTGCCACCACCCACTAATATCAGCTACTCAACAGCCCTTCTGAAAGGGTATTCAGTTATTACTGTGCAATATTATTCTCCAAATGATAAGTGTGACTGAACAGTCAAGGCTTATTAGAGTGACTTGGTACAGTATCACTATATACATGCAATGTACTCTAAGAGCTTACATTAACTCTACATAAAACAGCCACAGTTGAAAGGTTTAAAAATATTTAATAATAAATAATAAAAACACAAGGCAATACTTCTTACTACACAATGCTAGTCAAGAGTTCAGAGATCACAGAGAAATACTTAAAATAATACCATAGAAAAGTTCTGACATCAACACAGTAAAACAAACTACTCTAATATTCCTATTTCCTAGCTATATAAGAGAAGACACAGTTCTAAAATAAAGTTACATATAGAAACAGGCAGTGCTGGTGGTTGGATGTTCTCAAGACAAAATGCTCTGAGCTCTCTGATTCTCTCTCTTTACACTGATAACACAGAGCTGATTCACATGACATCATTCGTCAAACTTCTCTGGTGTTCCCAGGCTAACAGAAACTACATTTACATTCTTTACACCTGGTCAGAAACCAGAGCAAAAAAGGACATTTATACATGCAAATTTTAGCCATTAACTCAGGTCTTAAAACAATAGGCAAGATGCCTCCCTCTAGACATATCAGCTCCAAATTATGACATCAATGACAGTCATAAAATGCTTGACTTAGCTTTCTTACAGCAGAGTGCACTGTTGTTTCATTTTTGCAGTTCAATATCCAATGCAGTCTTTTCACATTTAAGAGAACAAGCCTGTGGCTTACATTAATATTTACAAATGACATAATTATCTACAAAATTCTATCTGGCTAGGCTGGCAACCTTAACCTATCTTTCAATATGATCCAGCTCTGAGAACAGTTTCTCATCAACAGTTAATATGTCAGAAACAGCAAACACCACTGGTGGCATGACTCTGTTCCATCATCTGAGATCTACAGTTATTCACCACGATCCATCAGGTTTCTTTATCTGCCACTGGGGACTGCTGAGGGGAATTAACTCTTGTCAAATTGTTTCCAATATCTTATCATGTCCCCTAGGTATTTTATACTGTTTATGCTCTCACTTAACTTTAACTCACGTGACAGCCTTGACTGCACTGACAAGAGTAGTACTGCAAATCTGAAAGGTCCTACTGTAGATCCCAAGGCTCTTCTTTCACTATGCCTATGCCGAGAATATCTCTGTTTGAGGATACTACAGCTGTAATAAATATAGTGACTCCAGCCTTAAAGGCTATCTTCATCTTTGTTTTTCCCCAGCGATTGTTAGAACTCCATACACATCAACTATTTATTTATTTGTACTTGTTTACCAGAGTACAGCATTGATCTCCACAGACCTTTTTCAAACTCAGCCCGGGAGTGCTGTCTGGTTAAGTGACTTGCACAGAGTCGTACAGTTAGGCAATGAAGGCTTTAGGGAATCAAACCCTGGATCACTGGACCACAGACAACAGATTGATAACAGCTCCTTAATCCTGTGTGGCAGCTGCCAATCTGTATCACTTTATCCTTGAAATTTATGAAAATTACCTGTAAAAAATAATTTCAGCTCCTGGGTCTACCAATGCCATCGCATGCTGAGACTTGTTATTCCAATACATTGTAAGAAGTATATAGCATCACTGGTCACCACGTGTAGTTGCTTTCACTGTATCCCTAGCCAATACAGATCCACCCTTGAGTCACTAATACTTTTCTTTGGTATTTGCCTTTCCTGATTCATTCATTTCTCATCCTATTCTCTGCAAACATCAACATTTCCTTGCTGCTACTCTCTCCATTCTTTTTGGGTAATAAATCAGGGTTCAACTGAATCAAACCTACCCTACACTCTTCAATACTTCAGACAGAGGTAGGACCTCTAATAGGAGCCACTTTTCCATTATCACTTGCATCTACCAATTCCTTCCCTTCATGCTTGTTCTTTACCCACAAAGCATATATTTTCTCTATAGAAATAGCATTACTATCTGCTGCTGCTACCTTCAATTCTATTCTAGGAAATCTAAAAATATGCTTCCTAGTTACTTTTTCACTTTGCTGTCTACCTGTATTTGGCTTTCTGTCATTAATTCAAACAGCTTGTTTAATATGCAAGCTTCCTCTTAAACCTTCTCTCCTGCTCTACCTCTCAATGTTGACAAAGAAACTAAAGTAATTTTTAAACCTTTCCATAGTGCATTAACAGCCATGTACCTTACTTCTTTATCTTTAATAATTTCCTCTGTTTGACATTTCCCATCATTACTAATCTTTATTCCTTTCTCTTCATGCTTGCAAAAAAAAAAAAACATTCTTCTGCTTTCTTTAATAAAACTTCCATGTTTTAATTCACTCAAATGCATTTTATGCCTAGGGCAATTTGAGCATTACTTTTACTTATAAATTATCACTTCAGTTCTTTTTTCTTTCTATCAGCTAGCCCATTTACATTCCATACCAGTATGTTCATACTTAAAAAATTGATACGTTAATTTTAATTCCTTCAAGGAGGTTCTTTTTCTTTTACCATGTCCCTGATTTTTATCTGTGGTTAGTACCTCATTCAAGTTTAGTCTGGTTTTAAGCATACCTTTTATCTTAGATATATTCCAATTCAAGCATAATTTGTATAGATAAACCCTTTTTGCTTAGATAAACCCTACGTAGTCCACAAATTAACTCCCTTTCCTTAAACAAACCATATACAAAAGGTGACTATAATGTTTTGCTTACTGACTGAAACACTACTGCAGCTATACTTCAGATTTTATCCTTAATCTTTTGCTTGTAAACCCTGTCGTATGGTTTACATATTAATTTGTTTCTTTGAGTAACTAAGCTTTTCTTGATTTTCACTTATTGCCTCTCATCTATCATCCTGCTTTACAGATTTCACATAATCATCTAACCCTTATCTTTGTCTTAACTTTTGGTGTTACAATCTCACAATCACTGCTTCTTCTAGCTTAGACAATTTCTATCCATTTCAGACCCCCCTAATATCTCTATGATGGTTCAGTCTAAATTTTATTTTTTTAACTCCTTATCAGTTTATGTTCCTCCTTCACATGCTGCTTCATCTTCTTCCAATCTTTGGGATTTCTACAATCAAGCAGAAAATAAAAATATAACCTGTTGGGTACAGTTGAATGTAAAAAAGCAAAAAAAAAAAATCAAATACAACTTACTGTGACCTGCATGGCAACTGAAAGTAAAACAAACTTTAAAGAAACTTAAAAAAAAAAAATTAAAATAATTTCATATCTATAAAATGGAAACCAGTCCTTAAAATGCACCCTCTATTACATTGGTTTGCATCAGGGTTTAGAGAATATTTATGGATATGAAATAATTTCTTATTTTTTTATTTTATTATTATATAGTTTATGGAGGGAAGTTTAATAGTCTTAAATTGTTTTTTGTCCTGTGCTGTTTGCATGAATTCTATGAACTCTATGAATAAAAGTACAATGTGTGCTCTATAGTGCTGCTGTTTGAACTACAGCATTGTAATTTTTTGTGATGTCATTAAGAGATGTGTTTTGTATCAGCGCTTGCTGATAAGGTGGTGAATATCCTAGGTGATTTATTGTATCTCTGTTCTTATTTGTCAGTTTGAATATGTATTAATGAGCTGGGTAGTGATGCTTTTGTATTTAAGAGACTCTTTAAAGTTTTTACTTGTCTGATGAAGCATTTGTTAGTTCAATGCGAAAGCGCTTACCTGTGTAGTGTCGTTGAATAAACAGATTTTTTTTAAGTTTCTTCAAAGTTTTTTTTTACTTTCAGTTGCTGTGCAGGTCACAGTAAGTTGTATTATTTTATTTCTACAATCAGCAAGGATTTGTATACATATTGTATATACACAAAACTAATTCTCTCCCCTTACTCAGCTGTTTTTTCCCTTTCACTTAGTCTCGTTTACTTTATCGAGCTTACCTGGGATCAAATATGTATAAATTCTATCTCAGTATTTCACTAAATTTTTCTTACTCCTTCATAATGGCTTCTTTGCACCTAAGAAGTTTTAGCTCCACCCCCTTTACTGTTACTGGTTAAACTCCTTGTCCATTCATTGTTTTTTCCCTTCACTCACAACTTGTCTTATAGCAGCCTTCTAGTGTGCAAAAGATTCATCAGTGCTATTAATTTGTCCATCCTGCCCCCTTCAAGTAGTTTAACTCAAAAGGTATTATATAATCTGAACTAATTTTTCTTGCTGTATCATAGTACTGTCTTTCTTTAAAAACAAATATTCAGAACCTCATTATTTCCTACTTACTTCTTTTTATAGATTCTAATCAGTTACACCATACCTCTCTATCCATGTGGAATGGCTTGACAGAAAATAGGCTTGACCTTCTAAGCTGCTGTTTAGTTACCTCCCTACTGTAACCTCTATTGGTTGAAACTTCCCCAGATCCTTTATCAGCAGCCATGCCCCCCACCCCATAGAAGTTTTGGAAGCATTCTGAAATCACAGTTTTCCCCATTCATTTTTAAACATACATTAACATTTACCTAGAGGTGAACAGAGAACATTAATTGAAAAAAAAATCCATAACCTGTCTCTGTCCTTATTAATGTCATCACAATAAAACCTTAAGTTTTTATTCAGATTCTACATTGTCATTTTGTTGCTCAATGTTTTTTAACATTTCCATGTTTCTATGGTTTTCTGCTAAATCTCCCTCTCTCATTCTCTGACATCTTTTTTTTTTTTTTTTGAAAAAAAATGAGATGAGTATGGCTGAGAAGTGCTCTCTCAACTCCTTTTGGTGGTAGGCTTGCCACCCCTCCGTTTTTTTTTCCGGACTATCAGGAAATCAAACTGATTCTCCGGTAGTCCGGAAAACACTGTACAAACTCCGGTATTCTGTTTCAAAAAGGAAACAGACTATCGGAGTTTGTAAATCGGCTGATTTACTATGCTTTTTTACAGAAAAGCATAGCAAATCAGCCAAAAGCAGGCAGCGGGAATGAAAAAAGAGGGCGTTCCCGTTGATCGGCTGATTTACTGTGCTTTTTTTACAGAAAAGCATAGCAAATCAGCCAAAAGCAGGTGGCGGGAACGAAAAAAAGAGGGCGTTCCCGTTGAGTGATGCTGTCGTGACATCACAAAATAGACGGTATGTTGGCGGGAGAGGGGGTGGGGCGGGCGGGGTTACTGGTGACGTGAGGGGCGTGGCTTGGCTCCGGTTTTAGCCGTGAACGAAGGTGGCAACCCTATTTGGTGGTTTTCTTTTCCACCGGTTCATCTGCACAACATTGTCCTCTCTCCTTTCCTGATGATTCCTTTCATCTTTTCTGTTCCTCAGGTTATCGAGTGCTACTTCAGGGCCGAGATAGGTCTTAGTGGCTATGCTGAAAAGAAACTGAATATTGACTGACAGAAGAGTTTGAAACTCACTTTCACACGCCAGTCTGATTGCAGAAATGTATGCTTTTCCTTTAATTCTTGTGACTTTACTTCCTTGTATTTGTGAAAAATGAAAAATAAAAACACTTAAACTTTACAGTAATAAACAACAGTAAAAAAATGGTCCAAAACTTCAGATGTTAATTCCTCTTCTATGAAGGTACAGAAATAACAAACTTAAAAAGGTTTAGTCACCAGAATAACTCAGCTTTAATTCATGATAAGCACTTTCGTTCACCAACTGGACTTCATCAAATTATTTATTCAATAACAGTTTTAACCCATGGAAAACTAATGTATACACAAAAAGCATCAAAAGGATCATAAATCGTGATTGACAACCTCATACATAGTAATGTGCCTAGCCAACAACTAAAATCTACCCTGATGTGACACAAGTTATTCTTTTACAATCCAAACTAAAATAAGAAACAAAAAGAGTACTAATAAAACAACACCCAAATAAACTGAAGTACAGAACTAGTAATTTACTCTTAGTCTGTCTCCAGACAGGGACAAGGTATCATAAAACTCCCTTCACTAAAGGTTATTTAGCACCAATGTAGCAACAAGGTTCTTCCAAAAGGAGTGATAAAAATTATAAAAAAAAAAATTCAGAGCTGAAGTGAAGAAAGGTGTGTGTGTGTGTGTGTGTGTGTGTGTGTGTGTGTGTGTGTGTGTGTGTGTGACAGAGAGAGAGACAACAGGCATATGAATAAAGAAAACAACACCCACTACAGTAACATTGACAAAGACACAATATAAAGAAACATTGCAGTTTTTATTGTATTTTTATCTGTTGTCATAAGTGTATTAAAAACAAACAAAAAAGAAAAGTGATTTCAACCATAAGGATTCATCAGATCACTTTTAAAAACGAGCATGCATAAAAACAATCATACACTAAAAGCAGGAAAAAAACAATTAATAAAATGTGTGGAAAAATGCAGGAAAAATTAATAAAATGTGTGGGGAAAAAATGCAAATGACTATGTATATGCTGTAGCAGAACAAAAAACAAGCAGAAACTATCAAAAATAAAACAGTGTAAGAAACTTTTATGTGTGGAAGATTTTCAATCAATATATATCTAGTTAATCACTGTATATTAATCAGATCAGATAATGGTAGTAGAAGTTTCGAACTTAAACTCATCTTAATTCAAAAAATAATAAAAAAATATAATTTGAAATATACAGAATTACAAAGTATTCAAAAGTAATCCAAGCAGGGTAGACAGTCTGTTTCCAGTCAAAAATCCTTTATTATGTACAAAGATAAGCGATCCAAGTAAAAAAAAAAAAATATATATATATATATATATATATATATATATATATGTGTGTGTGTGTGTGTGTATATATATATATATATATATATATATATATATATATATTCAGCTTCTCTTACTGTAACTGTCTTAGTTTCTGTTCTGCGTGCTGTTACTTACTCTGCACTTATTACTGCTTGTTAGTAGCCTTCTAATTTATCAGATACCTGATGAAGTCTCTGTAATTTTGGAATATTGAGACGAAAGCGCTTATATATTTTATTGTTTATTAAATAAAAAACATGCTTGGTGGTTTTAAGAAGTGGTCTGCCTCCTCTACACTAATTTTTGTGGATTTATTTGATGAACTGGTTTTGAATTCTTTCATAGTCCAGATACAGACTTGCTGTATCCAGGACTGTTTGTATGCTCCTGAGCCCCCCAAGCCTTTCTGTGTTGGAGGGAAGCCATCTAGCTTATCAGTGGGAGTGGTAAGCACTAGGTAGCCTATCTACCACAGGAGGAGAGCTTTCTGGCCCAGAAATCATAGTCTATTGGCCGTTTGGGAAGCTCTTCCATTTTTCAACCTTCTGATTCAAAAGCCTGTGATTTTGCTTGTTTCTTGCCTTTCCTGTTACTAGACTAGTCCAGGTACAGATTTGCTGTATCCAGGACTCTTTGTAAGCTTCTGAGCCCCCCCCCCAAGCCTTTCTGTGTTGAAGGGAAGCCTTCTAGCTTATCAGTGGGAGTGGTAAGCATCAGGCAGCCTATCTACCATGGGAAGAGTGGGTTTTGGCCCATAAATTATAGTTTATTGGCCGTTTAGGCAGTTTACCATCTCTTTCAACTTGCTGGCTTAAAAGCCTGCGTTTGTGCTTGTTCCTCACCTTTCCTGTAACTAGTCTAGTCCAGGTACAGCTTTGCCATATCCAGGACTCTTTGTAAGCTTCTGAACCCCCCAAGCCTTTCTGTGTTGGAGGGAAGCCTTCTAGCTTATCAGTGGGAGTGGTAAGCATCAGGCAGCCTATCTACCATGGGAAGAGTGGATTTTGGCCCATAAATTATAGTTTATTGGCCGTTTAGGCAGTTTACCATCTCTTTCAACTTGCTGGCTTAAAAGCCTGCGTTTGTGCTTGTTCCTCACCTTTCCTGTAAATAGTCTAGTCCAGGTACAACTTTGCTGTATCCAGGACTCTTTGTAAGCTTCTGAACCCCCCAAGTCTTTCTGTGTTGGAGGGAAGCCTTCTAGCTTATCAGTGGGAGTGGTAAGCATTAGGTAGCCTATCTACCACAAGAGGAGTGGTTCCTGGCCCAGAAATTGTGGCTACTGGCCGTTTGGGCAGTTTTTCCCCTTCTCTTTCAATTTTCTGGTTTAAAAGTTGCACTTGTGCTGTTGTTTCCCACCTTTCCTGTTACTAGCCTAGTCCAGATACAGAGTTGCTGTATCCAGGACTGTTGGTAAGCTTCTGAGCCCCGCAAGCCTTTCTGTATTGAAAGGAAGCCTTCTAGCTTATCAGTGGGAGTGGTAAGCACTAGGTAGCCTATCTACCACAAGAGGAGTGGTTTTCTGGCCCAGAAATTGTAGTTTATTGGCCGTATGGGCAGTTTTTTCCATCTCTTTCAACTTTCTGGTTTTTAAAGCCCGTGTTTGCGCTTGATCCCCACCTTTCCCGTAACTAGTCTAGTCCAGGTTCAGATTTGCTGTATCCAGGACTGTTTGTAAGCTTCTGAGCCCCCCAAGCCTTTGTGTTGGAGCTTATCAGTGGGAGTGGTAAGTACTAGGTAGCCTGTCTACCACAAGAGGAGTGGTTCTTGGCACAGGAATTGTAGATTATTGATCATTCGGGAAGTTGTCCATCTCTTTCAACTTTCTGGTTTAAAAGACCACATCTGCACTTGCTTCCCATCTTTCCTGTAACTAACCTACTGGAAAGCACTAGAAAGCCGTAAATTGATACAAGCCTTCTAGCTTAAAAGAGAGACTTTGGAGTATATTTTCTTGCTGTACTTAACTGTTTTCCACCTAAACGCTGATTTTTCCAGCACTTATTGTGATTTAAAAGCTTATTATTCACATATTGTGCTTATTTGACTGCCTGCACTTTTAAAAAGTTGTTTTTTGTTTAAATAAATTAACTGTTGTAGGCTACACAGTAAAGTACTATAGCCTTTTCTGATCTCTTGTAGTCATTTAAAGCTATTTTAAGTGTACTTTTTACTGTTTTTGCCTTATCTTTTAAAAAAAAAAAAATAAATAATAAAATGTTCTTGTTTCCCACCTTTCTAAGCTAGTATAGTCCAGTTTTCAGGCTAGTGCTGAATTCAGGGCTGTGTTACAAGTTTCTGAGTTGCCCATACCTTACTTGGATAGAGGGAAGTTTCTCTGTTCACCTGTGAGAGAGGGGAACTTTGAGCAGCCATCTGTCCCTGGAGGAGTGGTTCCAGCCCAGAAGTTAGTAGTTTAAAAAACGCGTTTGCACGGTTTTGTGTGCCAGGCAGCACTGGTTAGCTAGGGTTAAATTATTTCCAGCTCCACTAAGTCTCCTCTTCAGTTTTTCACTTGAAACTAGTCTAACTCTCAACCTAAGCACTCAAAAAGCATCCTATAGTCCAGCACTTGCTCAGACCTAATAGCAAGCACTAATATACCCCAACACTTGACTGCCCAGCAGGGCAAGGCTCTTTATCCACCCCTCACCAACCAAGCAACTAAGCAGCTCACCCTACTATTCAGGCATGACCAAAGGGCAACTTCAGGTGTACTCTCCAGTCCAGCTGGTGAATCTGGGTATCCTGAGGCAATGTTACAACTGCCTCATGTACACAGACAGCCCTCTCCTCCTACCACAAAACACTAACATATGCGAGAGATGCAATTATACAGCCAAACTGGAGGCTAAGGTCTCTCCACCCAAGACTGGAACAGACAGTCATGAGGAGAAGGTTAACACTTGCACCATACCTCCAGCCTCACATCGACCTATTAAACCAGCACTGGCAAAAAATACACATAAATACACAAAATCATACTTGGAGGCTCTAAATAAAAACCTGCAAAAGCATCAGAGAGCTCCAAAGCAGACACCCACAAAACTTGCACCTCCCGTCACAAACCAGACAACACATAAAACACAAAATCAATGTGCCACACAATCACAACCCTTAAGGCGAAATAACATACCTAACACACTAGTAATAGGCGACTCCATAGTCAGGCACACTGACGCCCCATTCACTAGGCTGGACAAGGAGAAGGTTACTGTTAGCTGCCTATCGGGAGCCAGAATCCACCACATAACACAAGCACTCAGGTCACTCCACACAAGAACAAATATGACTCTATCATTGTTCATGTTGGTGTGAATGACCTGAAATGTACCTCCCTGGACTACATGAAAAGAGACATGGAAGAGTTCTCTGATCATGTAGCCCAGACGGATATGACCCTGACCCTGAGTAGCATCCTACCCTCACCAAGAATGATACCTCAGTATAAAGAAAAAAATGATCAATTTCAACAATTGGCTAAGCTTCTGGTGTCATTCAAAGGGGATCCAGTGTCTGTCAGCCTGGGATGACATGCTCGACAAGCCGCATTGCTTCGCAAGAGACAGCTTGCACCTGTCACCCCTTGGCATAGTGTCTTTTTTAGGCAAGGCTCAAAATTCAAACCCACCACCATAAACAGCACAAGTAAAAAAAAATGAGGGTTATGCTACTCAATGCCAGGAGTTTAAAATCTCAAAATGCATGGGCTTGAAGCACTCCTAAGTATGGAGAACATCGACATCTGTGCAGTAACTGAAACCTACTGTTGCTGAACCAAGAAAACCAAGAAAACAGACTGGATCAGCGAAATCAGAAAGCCACAAGGTCCACTCAGCGATAATTAGTCTTAACGCACCTTTTATTTCAAAACAAGCAACGTTTTCGCTACAACTCCTGCTGTAGCTTCCTCAGAGTACAAAATGAGATCTGTAACAGTTTCTTTTTTTATACATAAAAGCGCGCCAAACAATGAGGCAGCGCAACATTGTTAAAGGTACAGTAGTGTAACCATAAACACACATTTGCTTCAAAGTCTTAAAAATGTCCTAACAAAAAAACATTGTAGGACTAAGCCATTTAATTAAAACCTTGTCATCATTAAAAGAATTTAGAAAATCCTAAGAATAAGCATGAAAACCATTGACAACCAAACCGGAACCTGTCCGGTCAAAGCTAACATATCCAAAAGCCTTAAGTAAGAAGTAAACATGAAAAATAGTGCCGTTGTCAAAAAAACCCAATCTAAACTAAACTTGGTACTGGCAGGACAAGAATCCTACATTTGTAGGTGTGCTAAGCTAATTAGTTAAAATTCACTAAATACTATACAAGGCAGAGTCAACGGCTGTTGAATATAATCAATCTACCCCAATTGGACAAGGAGAAAATCATGTCCTATGTTACCTAAAACTTAAAAATTGAAATGTTTAAAATATTTTAAGCGTTGAAAAGTATGAAATCTGAAAGTATACCTATGCAACTCCTTGTTAGAAGTGAAGCGATCACAAACATGGCATAACCAAAACAGCGGAAGCTGTTGGCGTGGATAAGTCATAGTATAAACTTAATCTGAGCAGGACTAAGGCCAAATATCCAGTCCTCCGAAGAACAATCAAAAATCCACCACGCTTGTCAAAACCCACCAATGTGCAGTACTGAGTAGTAATCAACCAACAGTTATAAAATCATCCTGTAAATGATGTGAAAGCGGTAGATACCGTAGCGTCGGACACTAATGTAGTGGCGAACCATACACTTGGCATATTACCAAGGAGTCACTACAATACAAGTCAGGCGTGTATCTAAGGGAACAAAACAAGGTATTGTAAAAGCCTTGAAACGAAATCAGATAGTCCCCTTACCCTTTGATTCCATACCAGGTTTAAGAAAGAGCATCCCCCATTAAGATGTCAGACACATTGATGCAAAACAGACAAGGGTATGTGCGCGTCACCTAACCCCCTAGTACAGAAGCTACAAAAGTGGTTACGTCATACAGACTGTAATCTGAAGCCACGCAATTGGAACCAGCAAGGGTAATCCAAAGTGAGACCCCCCCATTTTTTTAAAAATAGTTAAACGCACGATGTACAAACCTAAAAGAGCAAAAAGCAAATAAGAAGAATCCAGCAACAAAAGAATCCCTAAAATCTAGAAGTAGTTCCTAAGCAGTGAGATGTAAAGGACCTAACCAAACCCACCGGACCAAAGTGTCCACATACATTCTGCCCCTTGGTTTTCATCTAGTGACTCTTGTACTCCCATGTACTCTATGGCCCCGTTCCTTTGGGGCTTATATTCCTTTAGGCAGAATGTATGTGGACACTTTGGTCCGGTGGGTTTGGTTAGGTCCTTTACATCTCACTGCTTAGGAACTACTTCTAGATTTTAGGGATTCTTTTGTTGCTGGATTCTTCTTATTTGCTTTTTGCTCTTTTAGGTTTGTACATCGTGCGTTTAACTATTTTTAAAAAAATGGGGGGGTCTCACTTTGGATTACCCTTGCTGGTTCCAATTGCGTGGCTTCAGATTACAGTCTGTATGACGTAACCACTTTTGTAGCTTCTGTACTAGGGGGTTAGGTGACGCGCACATACCCTTGTCTGTTTTGCATCAATGTGTCTGACATCTTAATGGGGGATGCTCTTTCTTAAACCTGGTATGGAATCAAAGGGGTAAGGGGGGACTATCTGATTTCGGTTTCAAGGCTTTTACAATACCTTGTTTTGTTCCCTTAGATACACGTCTGACTTGTATTGTAGTGACTCCTTGGTAATATGCCAAGTGTACTGTATGGTTCGGCCACTACATTAGTGTCCGACGTTTACGGTATCTACCGTTTTCACATCATTTACAGGATGATTTTATAACTGTTGGTTGATTACTACTCTCAGTACTGCACATTGGTGGGTTTTGACAAGCGTGGTGGATTTTTTGATTGTTCTTCGGAGGACTGGATATTTGGCCTTAGTCCTGCTCAGATTAAGTTTATACTATGACTTCTTATCCCCACGCTCAACAGCTTCCGCTGTTTTGGTTATGCCATGTTTGTGATCGCTTCACTTCTAACAAGGAGTTGCATAGGTATACTTTCAGATTTCATACTTTTCAACGTTTAAAATATTTTAAACATTTCAATTTTTTAAGTTTTAGGTAACATAGGACATGATTTTCTCCTTGTCCAATTGGGGTAGATTGATTATATTCAACAGCCGTTGACTCTGCCTTGTATAGTATTTAGTGAATTTTAACGAATTAGCTTAGCGACACCTACAAATGTAGGATTCTTGTCCTGCCAGTACCAAGTTTAGTTTAGATTGGGTTTTTTTGACAACGGCACTATTTTTCATGTTTACTTCTTACTTAAGGCTTTTTGGATATGTTAGCTTTGACCGGACAGGTTCCGGTTTGGTTGTCAATGGTTTTCATGCTTATTCTTAGGATTTTCTAAATTCTTTTAATGATGACAAGGTTTTAATTAAATGGCTTAGTCCTACAATGTTTTTTTGTTAGGACATTTTTAAGACTTTGAAGCAAATGTGTGTTTATGGTTACACTACTGTACCTTTAACAATGTTGCGCTGCCTCATTGTTTGGCGCGCTTTTATGTATAAAAAAAGAAACTGTTACAGATCTCATTTTGTACTCTGAGGAAGCTACAGCAGGAGTTGTAGCGAAAACGTTGCTTGTTTTGAAATAAAAGGTGCGTTAAGACTAATTATCGCTGAGTGGACCTTGTGGCTTTCTGATTTCGCTGATCCAGTCTGTTTTCTCAGTAACTGAAACCTGGTTCAAGCCTCCAGAGAGCACTCCAGCACTACTGGGCTACAACTCATACCACACATTTTGGCCACAGAACACAGACCGAAACACAAAAGGAGGGGGTATATCCATATTCATCAAGGATACTCACACCTCCAGGTTAGTGGCGCAGCATGATAACTCTGAGATCATCCATGTGCAACTAACATCAGGCAAATCTGCAATGCAAATTGAGGCCTGCTAGAGATCACCCTCCATGACCCAGGACCACCACTCTGCCTTTCTGGAGACACTGGAAAACGTGAAGGTCCTACCAAACACCCTGATATTGGGCGATTTCAATTACCCTACCATTAACTGGGAAAACTACTAGAGTACAAACTCCCAGGCTCAGCGCTTCCTGGAATTTATCAACTCAAATGCCCTGGATCAGCTGGTAAACTCCCCTACCAGAGGCCACAACATATTGGACCTGGTCATCACCAACATGGGCGACAGGTGTTCCGTACCGGAGGTCAACCCGTCACTGGTTAGATCACACCATAAACTAATCACCCTGGATGTCCACATCCCATCACCACCCCCAACCAAGGAAACCACAGTGAAAAACTTTTCTAAAGCAAATTTCACCTTACTTAAGGCAGAGGTGGTAAGTTTCACAGCCCCCATGCAAAAGGATAACACTGCCCAAGATACAGAATCCTTTACAATTGCACTCTATGAGCACCTACAAGCATGCATGGATCGTGCCATCCCTAGCAAGAACAAGACTCACTCCCCTAAGAGAAGGAAGCCAGTCTGGTGGACCCCTGCCATAAGCAGATTATACAACAGAAGGAGGAAACTAGTTCAGAAAAAAAGCAAATCCCAAGAAGGAAAGACATCCCTGATCAGTATCAGTAAGAAACTAAGGTCCCTCATAAAATCATCCAAGGCTAACTTTGAAAGAAAAATAGCCAAGGATTCAAAAGATAACCACAAAGCCTTCTTTAGCTATGTCAAGAATCTAAGTGGCAACTCACAGATATGCTCTGAGCTAGTGCAAAATAGCACAAAATATACTGAACCTACTGATATTGCCAACATCCTGGCAGATAGATTCAGTGCAAACTTCACCTTCCTCTCACCTTCAAAAGGGCCCCAACAATACCGGAAAAGTGTAGTGTCCCGGAAATCACAGAAGCACAGGTGAAAACAGCCCTTTCAAAAGCCAGAAACACAGCATCAATGGGGCCAGATGGTATACCAGGCTGCGTCTTGCACGAACTACAGCACAAACTAACCCCCTACCCAAACACGCTGTTCAACCTCAGCCTCTCCACAGGCTATGTGCCCATAGAATGGCACACAGCAACAGTTATTCTGCTCCACAAAGGAGGGGCCACAACTGACCCTGGTAACTATTGCCCCATAAGCCTGGTCTGCAAGGCTATGGAGTGCATCATCATGGAACTCATTAACAAAGACATTGGGAACCTCCAAACACTTGACCCGACCCAGTTCGGCTTTGTTAAGGGCAGATCATGTCTACTAAACCTGGTTGACTTCTTTGAGACAGTCACCAAGGCCATAGATGAGGGAAAGGTGGTTCACACAGCCTACCTTGATCTCGCCAAGGCGTTCGACACCATTCCTCACTCAGGTATTATAGAAAAACTCACCAGCCTGAACATAAACCTCTACATCATGACATGGGTTGCCAACTGGTTTACAGACAGAACACACATGGTAAGAATAGTGGGCTCCAGGTCCGACTCTAAACCAGTCACAAGTGGTGTCCCGCAAGGCTCGGTTTTGGGACCCCTACTGTTCAGCATATATTTCTAAGAAGTACAGGCATACACAGGAGGACTATGGCTAACCAAGTTCACCGATGACTGCAAACTGGGAGCCATAACTGACTCTCCGGCTGACACGGACATCCTTCAAAAAGGCCTTACTGAGACAGACACCTGGTGTCAAAGTCATGGCCTCAAGCTAAATGCCAAAAAATGCATAGTCATCCCATTTGGGAAAAACAAAACATCCATGAATTACCACATAGGTGGCAGCACCCTTAATACAGAAGAAGTAATAAGAGATCTGGGGACCCAGGTAGATAGTAATCTCTCCTTTGACAATCATATTGCCAAAGTAGTTAGGAAATCCTTCTATGTGGCCCATCTAATTACTAAGGGGTCCACATCTAGAAATAGAGGTTATAGTGCCCCTCTACTCGTCACTCATCAGACCCATCATAGAGTACAATGGCCCATTTGGGATGTACCTCACAAGACACTTCCAACAGCTGGAAAGACCACAAAAGCACCTCACCAAGAGGATTACTGGCCTCAGACATATGTCCTATGCAGCCCGACTGAAAAAACTCCAGCTGTACTCAGTGGCATATCGCTTACTCAGAGGTGATCTCTGCCTGACTTAAAAAGCCATGTCCAACTCAGAATTGATGGACATACTCCACCTAAAGAAATCCAAGTCACTGCCAGCCACGCACTCTAGTGAGCTAAACCTTGCCACAAAAATAAATAGAATATGCTGGAGGGATATATTCCTGTCACAGAGACTCCCCATGCTTTGGAACAAAATTCCTAACTACATTAGGCAGAGCCCCTCACTAACACTCTTCAAGAGAAGCCTTGACGAGTGGATGGGTAAAAGAAAATACACCCCTGGGATGACTTCATTGGCTCTGCTTGGCAGAGTCTCAGTTAATTAATCAATGGGGCGGCAAAAGCCGACACACTCTGGCTAGGCTTAAAAATGCCCTTGGGCGGATAGCCTAGTACCTACCTATGAACAGATTAATAGTTTCCTCACAAGTTTTCTAACTATATATATACTTTTTATCAGGCAAGGAAGTGGTTTATTGTGCTGTAAAACAAAGTGTTATTGGTACACATGTTAAATTCACATCCCTTCCCTCATCAGTGTGACATTCGAGCTGGTCCTGCCCTACTTAATAGCGTTCATGATAATATAACCCTTATGTACTTTAAATAAAATTAATAATGATGCGGTACCTCTTATTTAACTAGATTAAGTCTGTGATTTTATCGAAGACAATATGCTACATGGCTGGAAATATATAAACCTTAGACCATATGGCAATCTAAAAATAGATATAAATATATACATATACACTTTGCATGCAAAAAATCCATTATAAAAATCATATTATATTTCCATAACCTATTGTTAACAAAGATCGCTTTCATCCTTCTAGACTTCTTCAGCCCTAAAAACTATCTACAAAAATGTTATTGTATAATTAACTAGTATTGTTATTACACATCATTTTGAATAAAGTGGAAAAAATGTATGATGATAGAAACAAAATATGCACTTCAATTAAAAATGATTTAACATGGCATTTAAAACCAACTGGAAGAATAAAATAAAAAATAAAATAAAATTAGTTGTGTAAACAATGTGGCAATTTTCTAAGTTCCAGTACACTTTTAAGTGAACACTAGTAGTTTAGTCCAGGCTTCCTAAAAGAGGTCAGCTTTAATTGCCACATGAGTTCATGGTTCTCCAGCATTTTTAGGATGTCTCCTTCAAGATCACCCATGTCTATGAGATCCAGTATCTGGAACTTAAAACCAGTGTGTCTTTTATGAAGATTTCCATCCAGATAATATATTGTCTTGAATAAAATCACAAACTTAATAGTCTGGTTAAATAAAAGGTTGTTCTTCTTCTTCTTCTTTCGGCTTTTCCCGGTTAGGGGTCACCACAGCGGAACTCTGCTCCGCTAATGATTGGCAGTAGAATTTTACGGTGCCGAGGTGCCAGCTCGATGCCCAACCTTCAAAGAAGGCATGCCCATTTACTTTTGTCTTTCGAATGCCACTCGACCGTGGGGAGGACATGCAGACTCCACACAGAAGGCACTCCAGCCGAGAATCGAACGGGAGAACCTCTTGCTGTGAGGTGACAACACTATCGCTGCACTAAATAAAAGGTACCACGTCATTATTAATTTTACTTAAAGTACATAAGGGTTATGTTATTATGACAGCTACTAAGTAGGGCAGGACCAGCTCAAATGTCACATTGATGGGGGAAGGGATGAGAATTTAACATGTATACCAATACACTGAGTTTTACAGCACAATAAACCACTCCCTTGCCTGATAAAAAGTATATATATAGTTAGAAAGCTTGTGAGGAAACTATTATTATGTTTTACTTGGATCACTTGTCTGTGTACATAATAAAGGATTTTTGACTGGAAACAGACTGTCTACCCTGCTTGGATTACTTTTGAGTACTTAGTTTGTTTGTTTGTGTCTTTCGGCTTTTCCCGGTTAGGGGTCGCCACAGCGGAACTCCGGTCCGCTAATGATTGGCAGTAGAGTTTTACACGCTGGCTTGCTAGGCCTAACGCACAACCTTCAACGAAGGAATGGCCGTTCACGCATGTCACCACACTGAAGACACTCTAACTGAGAATCGAACGGGCAACGTCTGTGAGGTGACAACGCTACCGCAGCACCACCACCGCAGTTTTTGAGTACTTAGTAATTCTGTATAATATTTCAAATTATACTTTTTTATTATTTCTTTGACTTAGGATGAGTTTAAGTTTGCTACTTCTACTACCATTATCTGATCTGATTAATATACAGTCATTAACTAGATATATATGGATTGAAAATCTTCCACACAGAGAAGTTTCTTACACTGTTTTGTTTTTGGACCATTATACTTGTTTAGTGGGTTGTTTGAGACTTGGGGGATACCAAAGAGATTACTTGTTGTTTGGTTGAAACTATCAAAAATACAGGAATAAAAAATCATTCTGTTGTTGTATTCTTTAGTCCTGGGGATATCCTGCTAAGGTTAGCTGAACATTGAGCCAACATACCAAAGTCTTTATATCTTCCAGGCACCATACATCAGATGTACATCCTACATATAAGTTATTATACAAGTGCCTAATCCTCAGAACTGAAGTGCCCCAGAAGAAACATAGCAACCCCAGAGGAGGGGAATAACACATACATCCAGGAAGGGAAGAAGAGGATAAAAGAAAGACCCCTCAGGCAGAAGAAAAATAACTGAAGTAATGGGGGGGGGGGGCAGAATACTGCAACAGTGAAACGTAGGACAACTACTGTTATGTTAAGACCTTACACAGCTGTACTATGTCCTCCTTTATCACTGTTGCAGTGTTCTTTACTCCTAGGAGAGTGGAAAATCTACTGTAAAGTGTGGGAGGAGGAAGCCACAGAAGAGCCCTCCCAAAAACCTTGAAGAATGGCCCTGGCTCTAGAAATGACATCCAACTTGTAATGTTTGGTGAAAGTGTGAACAGATATAGCAGCTTCCAAGAAGCTAGTATCCTGGAACTTGAAAAAAGCACCAGAAGAGGCCACTGACTAGTAAAATGAGCATAAACAGAAGAAGAAAGCTGCTTGTCATGAAAATAATAGCAAAAATAAATGGCCTTAAAAGTCCAGGAGGTGGCGGCTTATTTAGATACCACCAAAACCAATTTCCTTGTTTGAAAAGAAACAAAAAGCTGCTCAAAATTTCAGCTGTGTTTTGTCTTGTTCAAGTAATATCTGAGTCATCTATATAAATCCAAGGTGTAAAGAACTCTCTGACTAGGATTCTGTGGAGAAGAGGAAAAAAAGAAGGAAGATGAATGATTTAAGGACAAATCATTAACCACCTTAGGCATAAAAGAAGGATTGGTAAGAAGAGACACCCTGTACCCCCATGAAAAACCCAAAAAGGTGAAACCGCCATGAGTGCTTGAAGTTCAGAGATCCTCTTGGCAGAAGTAAGAGCTGCCAACAATATACTCTTCCAAGTTTGTTTCAGGGAAAAAGAAAATGTAGGCACAAAAAGGGACCATGTTAATTTCTCAAGAACAAAATTAAGGTCTCAAGAAGGAGAAACAGGATTTCATGGAGGCTGAATATGAAGAACACTTTTTAAAAATTGTTTGACTTAAAAATTTGAAGCTAAGGGTGGATTCAGTGGCAAACAAGCAGAAATGACTTACAAATGAACTTTAATAGATGAAAATGCCATTCCAGAACTGAGCAACTCACACAAATAAGAAAGACCGTAGGAGTCCCAACATAAAAAGGGTCCAGGTCATACTTGAGACACCACATACAAAATATCTTCCATTTAGTCACACATGATTTTCTTGTACTGGGTTTTCAGGCCTTCCACAAAACATGAAGCATGTCCTTACAAAATTGGTGCCTAAAAGAATCAAAAACTCTATCACCTAAAGTGTCAGTTGAAGGGGTGGATGCATGATGGTGAAGTCCAGATCCCTTGTCTTGTTTGAGAATATCCATCTTGTGAGGTAACTGATGATTGCCCCTGGCCAGATGAAATAATAAAAAAAGGGAACCTGTGCTGTCTGGGTCAAAAGGGAGTCACCAGTGAGATTTTTCACTGCGCTCCACATGATCTTGTACAGGACCTTTGGTAGTAGTGTAAGGGGGGATAGGCAAACAGGAACATCCCCTTCCAAGAAAAATATGGTCTCCACTTTCAAAGCTAGAGGACTTGGCACTCTGGAACAGAACTGGGGAAGTTGTCTACTCAGAAGGGAGGCAAAAAGATTTACCTGAGGAGTACCCTCACTGATGTACAATGTCCAGAAACAACTCCCTGTGAAGCATCTGTTCTTGAAGATTTCTCCTGGACCTGTTCAAAGAGACTGCCAATAGATAGTGCTCTGCAGGAATGCAGACTGCCTGAAGAAACAAATGATGGTGGACTGCAACATCCCAAGCCTGAACAGCCAGCCTGTAAAGAAGGTAAGATTTTGTTCCCCCTTGCTCGATGATGTACCACATGACTGTGATATTCTCTGTAAAAACCTTTAGAGGATCTGGAACCCAAAGGGAGTGAAAAGCCTGGATAGCTACAAGTAGAAACCTCATCTCCTTGATGTTGATATAGTCTACCAGTTGTTGATGGAAGCAAAGATACTGGACTTTTAGGTTGTTGGAGGAGGCTCCCCAACCACGATCGTAAGGATCTGTGTACAGCTTATGTCATGGGTATGGAGTGGAACCTGAAAAGGCTAATCTAGATTCAGGGAAATCTGATGAATCCAGCGTAGAGCTCAAGCTTCAGACAAGGCAAGAGAGGAACCAAATACTTCAGAGAGTGGCAGTGCTGGAGGCAAACAGTCTTGAGATACCATTGAAATTTCTTCATGTGGAGTTTGGTAAAGGGAATCATGGGAATGGTGGATGCCATGTACCCCAAAGCTCAAAGAAATTCCCTTGCAAGAAGAACTGGAAGAGCAAGATAGTGCTCTGAAGGAATAAGCAGTCAAAGAAAGGACCTTGGGAGGTAGGAGGCAAGCCAACATTGGAATGGTCAGAATCCTGCAAACCAGAAATGCTTGGTCCTGAGAGGGAGTCAACAATAACTTTATGAGATTGTATGTAAACCCCACATTTCCCAGAAGAAGAATAGTGAAGTGTAGAAACGGAAGCAGGATCTGTTAACAGGGGGCTTAAAACAAAAGGTTGTCCAAAAAAGGGAGCATCCGAATTCCATGGAGTCTGAAGAAGGCTACCACAGTGGACATACATTTATAATAATAAAACAGTCCACTAGAATCACAACCATCACAGTTTATAAAAATAAAATCTAAAAATAAAATCCAATTTAAGTTTTTAATTCTGCAGGTTGTAAGTACATCCATTAGAGTGGGTGATTTAATAAATTTTACAGAGAAACAGGAATTAAAATGGATTTTACACTTTCAACCTCATATACTTCCAGGTCTAAATGGCAATAAAAGTATTAAACCTGTTTTATATATAGCAATAAAAGTATTAAACTTGTTTTATATATAGCAATAAAAGTATTAAACCTGTTTTATATGATTTACATAATCAGATTTAAAGTGAATGTCTCTTCAAACTACTAATTGTTACTTTGATCATGTAATTGCCAAATTGTTATGAGATTTTTTTGCATGCACTGATAAGCCTGATGAAGCATTGTTTGAAAGTTTTTAAACTTGCAATACTAAATATTTTTATAAACAGTGATACTCATGGTTCTAGTGGACTATTTTATTGTTACAGAGTTTGGCTTTGTTCACTTCTGCTTGATTCATCGTTATGCTGACTTATTTATTTGTATTCTTTCTGGACATACATTTGGAAATGATTCTCAGAGCTACAGAAAGACCAAAAGGTAAAGCAAAGAACTGATAATGAGAGAGAGAAACGTAAACATTTCCTGAAGACAGAGTGAATAGCAATGTGGAGATACGTGCCCATCAAATCGAGGGATAACATAAAAGTATGAGGAAGCAACAGTGGGAAAAATGTCTGAAGAGACAACATCCCCAAAAAAGGAACCTTCAGAAAGGTGCTGAGAAAAGACAGACCTAGAATGGGACTCCATGATTCCTCTTTCCTGGGAACCAGAAACATCCTGGAATAAAAACCTGTTCCCTGCTGAGACAATTGAACTGGTTGGATGATTCCCTGAACTGCCAGACCATGCAGAACCAAAGGAAAATGTGGGAGGTGACAAAGAGGAGGCTGAGGAAGGCCTGTGAATGGAGGAATGGACTTCCAAACCATAAAATAATCATGTTTGATAATGAAACGTACATAAGCATCTGTGGTTATCTCTTCTCAAACAAAAAAAGAGTCAGCCTGAAGGACAGAGGAATTTGTCCGAGGAGGGGAGTGGCAGAATATCAAACAGAAGCAGATGTCTCAGGCAAAGAAGACTTTTGACTCTTAGCACCCTGAGAAGGCTTGTCTGGAAAACTCTCCTAGAAGCCCTCTTGCCCTGAGAAAGCTGTTTAGGCTGCCTATGTACAAAAGAAGGCTTGGAAGGATAATTTCTGTGAAATTTAGGAACGGGAGAGACAAAGATTTGTTTCAAGTCCTGCATAACTTTACCTTTATGCTGAAGGATCCTAGATAATTCAGCAGCAGCGGTGCCAAAGAGATTATGGTTGTCTAAGGGAGAATCCAATAATTTGGCCTTGATGTCTTCAGGCAAAGTAGGAAGAGGAACCTGAAAAGATAGACTTGGATTCAGGGAAATCTGTTGAATCCACCAGTGGAGAGTCTGAGACAGGAACTGCAATAGCAAAGAACAAGGCATCAGTGGCACTCTACCAGTTTCTGGAAAGTGATTCAACAGATGGCATGAAGAAAATATATCAGGTTGCAAGGCAAATACAGAAAGATGAAGAAGACAGTCAGATACCATTCATAAGGAATGCCAGGAACAACCTGCTCACTAGTCCACAGGACATCAAAGGCAGATGGAAGCCATACTTCCATCAGTTTCTGAATGAAGAAAACTCCACAGAAGCTGTACTGACATAGACACAGCCTACGATGAAAGAAGATGAGGAGCCCACCATAGAGGAGGTAAGAACAGCACTAAAGAAAATTAAGTCAGTGAAAGCAGCAGGCTGAGATGAGGTCACAGCAGACATAATAAAGATGTTAGGTGAGATGCGGGAAAAAATTGCTCCTGAGGGTATTCATATTAGTATGCAGAGAAAGAAATATCCAGATAAATAGACAATAACCATACTAGAGTCAGTGATCAAGATCAAAAGGAACATTCATAACTGTGGGTAGTACAAAGCTCTTAAACTCCTGTCACGCTGCATGAAAGTTCTGGACAGGGCGACTGATAAACGAATTTGCAGAATAGTAGAAAGTAAGATGGGAAATGAGCAGTTTGGATTCAGATCAGGATGCAGCGCAGCTGACCCAATGTTTGCAGTGAGATAGATACTTGCAAAGACGGTAGAAATTATGAAAGAGTCTAACTGGGCATTCCTAGACTTGGAGAAAGCTGATTTGGAATGTCCTGTGGTAGCTCATAAGTGGTTACTAGGCTCGCGACCCTAGAACCTTTACAAGCCTAGCCATATTAATCCCAAGTATCCCCATTTGTTCTTTTTGGGTAATTCTCAGAAAGAATTTATGAACACAGCAGGTGTAATCAACACTGGCTACCCCTGTCCATGAGGGACATGGGTGCTAACCCAAGGATGAATTTGCAGTCTCTTATCTAATTATCTAGGTTGTGTTTGAATAGGATTAGTGAGAAGCTGTGTTTTACATGAACAGGAATTCTATTCCAGAGACGCAGTTGTCTCTGGGAGACATGTGTCTCTCTAGCATGTTCTGTTAATGCCATAAACTAGGCTGAGAACCCTAGAGCGAGTGACTCTTGTGCTATTCGACTTGCAAATGTGTAGCACTTCCAATTAGGGCAGGGTTGGAGATTACCCTATAGGCCAGGGACAAATCACCTCTCAGCAGCCCATAAAATACAGTGGAAAGTGACAAGGCTTTCAGCCTGTCCACGTAGATCATGGCTTGGAGTCCCAGTATTTTCTTAGTGAGAAACCTCTGCGGTCTCTCCAGCTGCTACAGGTGTCTCGTGAGGTACAGGAAAAAGGGCGCATTATACTCTATTAGTGGTCTGATGAGGTTTGAGTACAGTGGAGTTGTAACATCCCTTGACCTAGATGCTATGCTTTTGCTTATGAGTTGCACTATGTAGAATGCTTTCCTTACCACTGTGGAAACATGGTGGTCAAAGTTCAGATTGCTATCAACCTCTCGCACCACTGGGTTGGAACTCAGAGGGGTGATGTCAATATTGTAATTTGTAGGGAATTCCATTTTGCAAAAGGGAATAATAATGAATTTTTTGCATTTAGTTTTAGAGCATGGCTTTAGCACCAATCATTTCTTT
Organism: Protopterus annectens; assembly: GCF_019279795.1. Lineage (NCBI taxonomy): Eukaryota > Metazoa > Chordata > Ceratodontiformes > Protopteridae > Protopterus > Protopterus annectens. The sequence continues at coordinate 467,024,734 of NC_056726.1, forward strand.
GTGTTATCCCTTCTTGTAATATATTGACATCATTGGGGGACTCAGTGATTGCTCCCAGTTTGCAATCATCAACGACTTAGTGAACCAAGGGCCATCTACTTTGGCCTGGACTCCTGAGAAATATATGCTAAACAGTAAGGGGCCCAGCACAAACCTCTATGGTACTCCAATGGTGACAGATCTACTGGTGTAGGGAGAGTCAACGATTTTGACAGTGTGTGTTCTGCCAGTGTGCTAACTGTCTACCCATCTAGTAATGTAAGGGTTAATTCCTATCTGGGAGAGTTTCTCAATGATGCCAGAGTGGGGAATTGTGTCAAAAGCCTTGGCAAGATCGAGACAGGCTGTGTGCATTGTCTTAACTTCATCCATGGCTTTAGTGACATTCTCAAAGTCTACCAGGTTTAATAAGCATGATCTACTCTTAATAAAACCAAATTGGGTTGTGTCCAGCATTTGGAGGTCACCTATATCCTTGTTGATAAGGTCCATGATAATTCTTTCAAAGGCCTTGCAGATGAGACTGTAGTTCCCAGAGTCAGTTGATGCCCCCCCCCCCTTTGTGCAGGGGGATTACTGTTGCTGTTCTCCATTCTGTAGGAACATAGCCAGTTCTCAAGCTATGATTAAAGAGAACACTAAGTGGGTCTGCTAGGACTTGTTTTAGATTGCTTAGTAAACAACCTGGGATATTACCTGATCCCATTGAGGCCATGTTTTTGGCCTCGGTGAGGGCAGAGATGATGTTCTCTAGAGATACTGGGCAGAGGGCTGGTGTCAGGTATGCTTTGTGATATGGTAGGTGGGGATAGGGGACTGAAGTTTGTGCTGAATCTGTCAGCTAACAGGCTGGCGTTATCTTCTGGTGTAGTATGTGTGATCCCATCTGTTGCTCGTCTGGTCAGGATGAAACAGATGAAAAGTTCTGGGTTCAGTTCAAGCAGCTTTATTACACACAAACAAATAAAGAATGAGGCTCTGTAACAAACTTAAACTTATAAACAGACTCACTACCACACCCATACACGTTAACACGCTAGCTGTTCTCTCAAAATGGTACTGCTGTCTGTATATGCTCACTATTTATACGCACATGCTTACATCTGGAAATGCTTCTTAAAGTTACATACCATGCTCTGTTCTACATCCTCCCTCTTTGAGAAATAGATCATACACCAAATGACAGTATTCAATGACATGCAATTACACAGAAATTATCTTTTGACATGCAATTATACAGAACTAATTCTTTGACATGCAATCATACGAAATTAGACATACATAAAACAATCATGTCCAGATTGCTGTGTATTTTATACTAGGTCTAGAAATATGACCTGATCATGTAACATAAAACTCAGAACTGGATCTAGCAATATGGACCATCTTCAAGGAGTGTTCATCCTGGGTACATCTGGGATATCATCAGGAACGGGAATGGATACTAAGGCATGTTCTTTTATATGAACATTGTCAGAGTTGCTCTGAGATCTAGAGTCTGTATCACAGGTACAAAGCTGCGATATTGCTTCTGACAGGAAGAAGATGCCTGCAGTTTCTCCTGTATTCTGTACCCTCAGATTCCACTAAGTATGATCTCGGCTTAGCACATATACCTCTCACTTGACCAATTCGATCAAAGCCTTTTGCAGTTTGCATCCTCACTGTCTCTTCTCCTTTCAACGGATGAAAAACTGCTCATTTTATCATAGCTGGACTTCTGAAAGGAACGCTGCTTAAAAAGCTGGGCTTTGATTGCTTTGTTGTTTTTAGAATTAGGCACCAACAAACTAGAACTGATAGGCAAGGTTGTTCTGGTTTGCCTAAATATAAGTCTCTGAGCAGGCGAGCCAAGTAGGTTGTCACAGGATATATTTCTGAGATTAAGCAAATTCAAGAAGATATCAGTATCGTCATGCTTTGACCTCTCTAGTAATTGCTTTGCACACTGTACTGCACGTTCAGCAAGGCCATTTCACTGTGGGTATTCCGGACTACTGGTAACATGGATAAAGTCCCACTCTTTTGAAAATTGCTGAAACAATTGACTGGTATACTAGGTACCGTTATCAGAAATAACTTTTTGTGGACTACCATGGACTGAGAAATAGCATTTCATCTTAGTAATAACAGCACTGGACATTAGGTTAGGTAGCAAATCGATCTCAAACCAGTTCAAATAAGAGTCTACAACACTAAGTAATGCTGATTGTTCCATTCAAATATGTCAGTGGCTACTGTCGACCAAGGCAGTTCAGGAATCTGACCTAGCCATAGTGGCTCTTTCTGCAAATGTGGCTTAGTACTGTTGCATACTGAACAAGATGAAAGCACTTTATCAATGTCCTTTGCTAGAGAAGGCCAAAATACTAGTTCTCTCACCCTTCTTTTGGTAGACTGGGAGCCTGGGTGGCCACGATGCAAAATCTGAATGTATTCACATTGTAAAGAAGTAGAAACAATAACTTTTGGACTGTTGAAAATAATACCATCTTCCATCAGCATCTCATCTCTGTATGGAAAATAAGGTTGTACTTCTGGCAGTACACAAGACTGCTTTGACAGCCATCCAACGTTGATGAAGTGGTTGAGCTTTTGCAAAACTGGATCAGTCTTTGTATGATCTATTAGCTCATCAAGTCTCATGGTAGAAAAATTACACACTTCCATGACATCAAAGTCAAAACTTTCTATGACAAGGTTGGCATAACAGATAATAACAGATATCTAAGCAGAAACAGTGGATATGAATGGAAATTCACTGATCTGCTTGTTTACTAATGGAAATAGTGCTTGAAAATAATGTGTTTTTATTTGAACATGATTTGTTCATACAGAAAGATGGAGTAGCTATGGGGACATCTGCTGCTAATAGTTATGCCAACCTTGTCATGGCTACTTGGGAGGAAGAGACATTGATGAGATCACCATTTTGGCAACAAGTATTATTTTACAGAGCTTTGCTGATGATCTTTTTCTCCTATGGGTAGACACCGCTGAAGGATTCTTTGGTTTCTTTCAATATATCAATAGCAACGCAGCTTTTCTTAAATTCACAATGAATAAATCACTGTAAGAGATAGCGTTTTTGGATGTTAAAGTTTATAGGAAATCAGGCACTGAACCAATTACGAAGATCTATAGAAAGGAATGTTACAGGAATGCACTGCTACACAGAAGGAGTATGCACCCAACGCATGTTTTTAGAAACATGGTGAGGGGTCAAGGCATGACAGCATCCAGACTGAATGCAGAAGATGATAATTTTAATGAAGAAATATATGTCCTAAAAGTTACGTTTATACAGAGAGGGTAAAAGTATCAGTCCATGAATAACAGCTCAATGAGATCTCCAATATTAGATCTACATTAGTGAGATCCTATTTTTAGGATAGCAGTAATGAGCTCAGGACTAGTAGAGGGTCAACAAGGGAGAGAGTTGATATATCCACCTATTACACGAATGACATTAATACTGTAATTAATGTCGATAAGAAATACTGGCCTGTCCTAATGAATGACTCCAACATAAAACACATAGTTGGTGAGAAACCTACTTTTTGTTCAAAATAAGAAATCCTTGAAAAGATTATGGTATCCTAGGAATAGGGTTAGGGGCACACCGATATATGTTACGTATGCCATAGTTTCATGTGGCAAATGTAATTTTTGTCACTACCTAGATTCTACCGGATTATTTAGACATTCAGACACTGGTAAGATATTTAGGTTTAGAGTGAGAGCTGATTGTGACTGGGAAAACATAGTTTACTTAGCTGCATGTAATAAGTGTTCTATGTTGGGAAGACAAACTGTAGGTTTAGGGACAGGATCAGGGTACATCTCTACAATATAAGAACTGGAAGTGTTATGAATGCATTGTCAAAACATGTTACGATATTTGACCCCACACACTTTTAGGTTTTTGGTAATAGAACAGGCTGAACTTACTGAACGTGGTGGGGATATAGAGAACTTGACAGAAGTCACGGAGACTAGGTGGATAATTAGACTTAGGTCTGATTACAGGTAAAGGATTAAATAAGAAACTTCCATTGAAACCTATACTTAAAAGCAGAGATTTATGGAGATAGTTTTATGTACTCCCCTGTGATTTCCATATTATGGTAATAACAGTGACATGTGCCTTTAAATTAAAGGCTTGAGCGAATGATTTGGTTACTATAACAACTGAATGTTTTATTTGAATTGATCATGTGACATTTTAACTATTTAGTAACACTTTTTTGTTCATGTTTTTAATGTCTGAGGAAGCAGTATAATTACTACTGTGAAAGCGCTTACGTTTTATTAAAGGTTTGTTTTACTGCTGAGTTTTTACATTGCTTTGGTTCGCTTTATGTGGTTTTGGACTATTGCTTTTGTATTAAGTGAAACATTTATCCTGTCTGCCACTTTGTGTGTGTACTTAAACTTATAAACAGACTCACTACCACACTTATACATGTTAATACTCTGGCTGTTCTCTCAAAATAGCACTGCTGCCTTCACGTGCTCACTATTTAAATGCATGTGCTTACATCTGGAAATGTTTCCTAAAGTTACATATGTTCTACACCATCTACAACCAGTTTGACACATAGCTGAGCATTCTCTTTTAGACTTCGGACATAATTAAAGAATGCCTTATGATTATCCTTCGCTAGGGATGCAATTGTAGTTTCGTAATTTGCTTTAGAAGACTTTACAAGACTTCTAATTTTCTCGTTTAGGCTTAGGAGGAAACTTCCTCTGCAGAGTGATATCCCTCTTGCTTTTGGACAACAGTTTCTTCCTTTTGTTATAGAATCTATTTATACGTGAAATCCAACACAGTGACTTGTTTTTTTATGGGAAGACCTGGTTTTGATCCAGTCAAGTACAGTGGAGTTTATGCAGTCACTTAAGTGTTTGTACAGGGCATTTGTGTACACTTTTGCATACTGATCATCGAAATCCGAAATTGCGGGTGTTATGAAGCTTTTTATACCATCGCTTAGTAGGCTGTAGTAAGCTTTGGTAAAGTTTTTTATAGTTTTTGTTCCTGTGAGGGTGTCACTTCCAGTAGTTACTTCAAACGAGACTGATTTCTGGTCTGACCTAACGAGGGAGAGCATCACGCATGGGGAAGTACACTGACCCTCCCCCCATGTTGGTTAGTACTATGTCCAGAACATTAGACCTCCTAGTGAGGGTGCAGACTACCTTTTCCACAGCATTTGTGTTAATGAAGTACAGAAACCTCTGGCCAAGCGTGTTTTTGCTTGTGTATGTCCCCCAGTCTATGACAGGATAGTTGAAATCTCCCATGACTAAGGTGTTGGGCTGTATGGCGAGCGATTCCAGTAAATCAAGGTAGGCGGTGTGCTCATCCTGGTTCAAAGTAAGGGATCTATAGTTAGCAATGACGTGGTACAGTAGTTTCCCAATAGTTAATTGGACATGAAGTAGTTTCAGAGAATCATGCTGCTTGACCAGTCTCAAAGTGTATTTGGTTTTAATAACGATGGATACACCTCCACCTTTGGTTCCTTCATGTTCATTTTGAGATCTGAATGTGTGGAAGGCATTGTAGCCTTGTATGACCACAGTGCTCTCAGTGGCCTTGAACCATGTCTCGGTAACTACACCGACATCAGCATCATCTAAGATGAGGAGTGATTCCAGGCAGTACAGTTTTGTGTTTAAACTGTTAGCACTAAGTAGCAAGACCCTGAGTTTGTCTCTATTAGATTGTGCTATGTTGGAAAATCTGTTGTTTTGACATTGCCTAAAAAAGACACTATGGGGGAGGCAAGGGCCTTTGCCAGTATTCGAAAGCCTAGGGGGGACAGGTGCAGACCATCTCTAGCAAAGCAGCGAGGTCTGTCTACCACATCCTTCCAGGCTGACAGATACTGGATCTCCCTGAACTGACACAAGAAGCTGAGCCAATTGTTGAAGTCAATCTTTTTTTTGTTTATATTGTGGCATCATCCTGGCTGAGGGTACTGTTTAGGGCTAGGGATACACCTGTCTGGGACACATAATCAGAGAGTTCCATCATGTCTCTCTTCATATAGTCTAGAGGGGTACGTCTCAAGTCATTCATTCCAACATGGACTATGACAGAGTCATAACGGTATTTGTTGTTGAGCGACTTGAAGCCATGCGTGATTTGTTGAATCCTGGTAGCTGACCATGACCTTCTCCTTGTCCAGTCTAGTGACGGGAACATCTGTGTGTCTCACTATGGAGTCACCTATGACCAAGACATTTGATGCGTTTTTGCCTTGGGGCTTATTTGTTGAGACACTGGTGTGTATGTCGATATGTGTAGTGGTTTCTTTTTGCTTAGTGGCGAATGTGGGTGGTGTGCTTTTGGGAGGGTCTCTGTTGGTCAGCTTTTAGTGAGTATCTCTGTGTATATGGGTTTATGTGTCATGACCTTATTTTGTGTGAGAAGCGAGGTTTGCGTGAGAGGTGAATCATGTGTGCTGACAACCTGTTTGATGTCTAGTCTGTATTTACATGAGAGAAATGACTCCAGTTCCACAGTGTATTTGCATCTCTCACATAGGAGGTGTTAGTTTGCTTTTGGAGAAAATGGCTGTCGGTATACATTTTTTTTTAATTTTATTTCACATTTGTTGACCGGGCTGGTCCAACTGGATTTATGGCCATTTTCAGCAGAGGCCTGGGGAGAAAAGCTGAAGCATGAATTACATGAAGCAATTGCTACATTGCCTCAAAATGCCCATATCAGTCAAGCTGGCAGGAGAAATGATGGGAAACTGCCTGTTCATTGTGACAGGATTTTTTTGAATGGGGTATTTGAGAAGGAAGTGTGCTAGCTGGACTTAGTTACAAACAGCAAAAATGAATATAGTCAATAAAGTGCAGTGCTAGCTTAAAATATACTTATTTTTCATTTTTTGTTCAGTGGGTCCCTTGTATTTCAGTGCAGATGCACTCCAGACCTCTGGCTAAAGTTTCCAAATTTTCAGCAACTTCTGTAAACTGAGCACAAACCCATGCATCTTAAATACTGGCAAATTTAAACAGTTGTAGCACAACTACCAATGGGAAAGTCCCAAACTGAGCCTTTCTCCAGTGATCCCCAATTCAGATGGGTCCTGAGCTACACACTTCTGCCACAAGGGTGAAGGGAGGCCCTCTCTTAATGTAAGATGGCTGGTTTAAGAGCACAGTGATACCAAACTGTCCAGATTCAGCACGTCTGAATCTAGCCTATGATATGCAAGGCAAGGAAACACTACTTCTAGATGGGAAGAAGTAAGGGAGAGTCACTTAAAAGTCAAAGTGAGTGTGTTTAGTAGTATACTATTAGATGACCCGCAGTGATACCACTCTCTGCTGGCAGTTCTTCGAGTCGCTGTGAACAGTGGAAGACTATAGAGAGCATTTCCTATAGAGGATTTTAAACCGGAGAAGTTTGCTTATATGCAAGCATGGTGAACTGCATTTGCACGAGGTTTTTATACCAGGAGGATGAAAAACTTTTGTAAAATTAAACCCTCAGGCTAATCAGATAAAAATACAATATGCTATCGACCAGTAGTTCCCACCTTGGATGGTTTGAATTTAGCTCTCTGCTCCCACCAGAGTGCAAAATATCCCTCCCAATGTAAAACAAATTGGCTTTGAGCTCAAGTGCAGTAACAAATTCTTTAGAACAGAAGTAAGAATTCCTGCAATATCAGGAAACACCGGAAATAATTTCACTAACTCTGAAAAATGTTTAAAACACACAAAAACTTAGAAATATTTTGCCAGACTCAGGGAAACTTTCACAAACTCAGAACAGCTTTTGCAGAATACTGTTAAAACAACCTAAGAGCAGTACAGTACAAACAGATGGCATTTCTTAAACAAGTACAGGCTGAAAAACAGTGATAAATTCAACAAAATAAATCTGCAGCACAGAAGTGTTAAATATCACCAAAACAGTTAGAGCAAGTGCAAAAAATATACTTATATCAGCTTTGTAGGTCAAGATGGTTTTGAAGCAATCCAAGTCTTGCAGTCACAAGTGTCCAAACCAGGCAGATGGAAGCTCTGAATAAACAGCCTTCCTCAAAAGAGGCAGAATGGACTACATCACGACCAACCAGAATTTGGTCTTCTGACAAATTGGTTCAACTTGCTGAGATCCAGAATAGATCGGAGATCCTTTGTTTTTTTTTTCTGCACTAAAAAGAATCTCAATATACCTTGGATCCTCGTTGGTCTGGTGGATGACTCTTGATAAGCAGAGTTTGAATTTCCACTGCTGCGTTCCTTCTCTGGTGGGGTGGCATATCTGGAAGGGATTTTATAGAGTCCTTGGGAGTGAACTAAATGAAAATTGTAGTCTCTTGATGCAACTCTGAACAATCATGTGTCTGAAGTGATGCCCTCTAAAGCTTTTGGATGGAAAGCAAAATTACCTTGACTGCCTTCAAAACACAGCAGTGGGCAACACTTCATGGGTGCTGGAAGGGCATCCTCACAGAAGTCCTAGTTCTGCAGACTGTGCCTGCCCCATAGGCAGCATCCATTATAGTTGCCCCCATCCCCCACTGCAGGGGGACCCCCCCCATTAGAAGCATCCTACAAAAGTTGCTGTGCTTTACAAAAAAATAGATGCTTTCCACCCTTCTGGTTTCTACAGAAGACCCCCCTGAGGAACAGAGAATCAAACTATAAGGGCAGACAGAGTCATTCCATCCTGCTCACTCCTAGTCAGTGTCATTTGATCTTTTGGCCAAACAAGAAAGAAGCTTCAAAAGGAGCATTAATGAAGAACAATATGAAGCAGTCCACAAAGTTACATAAATGCATTCAGGCACAGTGGCGCATGTCAATACAACATCCTCATTTAGGCATTGGATATGGATTTCATTGCAGACAGCTGACTCTCCAGAGACTACTGGGTCTTAACTACCTTTGATACTTCAGAGGAAGATCTTGAAGTCTCATCAAATAGGCAAGTTAAGTCAGTGCATGCAAAGCAAAGGTGGCTGAAGCTTATGTACACTTTCCCAAGTGAGCCAAACCTGAGACTCTCTGTTGGATGGGTAGACTGAGGAACTCTCTTTAGAGATGTCTTTTTTAGTGGTAGCAGTAATCACGATATCCACAGTCAGCCCCTTGCTCCAGTGTGGTCTGTTTTTCAAAGGGACTAAAATTTTATCTGGTTTCCTGGGGATTAATTTCACCATGTCAGATTCTTTCATTGCCTTCTGAGACACCAGGCCTATAAGAACATCTGAAGGGGGAATACAGAGGTCGCAAATGGGTCTGCATGAAAGGCATCCACAACACACAGACTCCACTGGGGAAGGGGCTTTGGTGGAGCACACTCATGCTGTTTCAAAAATTTAAGCAAGTAGCGAAACGAGGCAGCATCACGGGGGATTTGGTACAGCCCTACCCCTCATCAAGACTAGTATCCTCAGTGAGGGATTCCAAGGGGGAATCCAAGTGTTTTCTCTTACACTTGCTCTTTCCATGCACCTTCTTGAGGGTGAAGTGAGAGGAGACACAAAAAGAAATGGAGGGCCCTGAATGCAGAGAAGCCTGGACACCCAAAATCATGGGCTGTCCCAGAGACAACTAATGCAGATCTGCAAGTGCAGATAATTGGAGAGCTTGGGATGGATCCAGTGTAACTGCTGAAGCTCCCATTTCTGAATGAGAAAGGATCTTTTTCACAACAAATGTCAAAACCAAAGCCAGCTGGCCCAACCCAGAGCTTCTGAGATATGAAGACATGAGTGAGGCACGGTGTCTGGTGCAGACTCAGTCAAACGTCGAAATTGGAGCTGAGCTATCAAGAGCTGAAGCACCCAGAGGCAGGGACAACTCAGAGACCTGGAATGTTGACCCTGATCCCTGGGAGCCAGCCCCAAGCACTCCACTCTAAGGAACAGCATACTCCAACAGTACCAGCGTTGAGAATATTCAGGATGGAGTTGGCACCTGAAGTGGCAAAGCGTTGCCATCTCCAGGGAACAGAACAACATAGTTGGACCTGAGAACCCTGGAACAGAGGAAGGAATAGTAATACTGGGAGCCAAAACCTCAATCTCAGAGTAGAGGAGGTGGGAATAATACCTAGCTACATCTGGGCATGAAGAAAAGATTGCATCAGTCATTCCAAATCCATTGGCTTAAGGCTCCCGACTGAACTAGCAGACCTACATGAAGAAAGCCTCCAAAGGTGGCTTGGATAACCTCATAGTGTCATTGGATTCGAAGATCAGATACAAAAAGATGGAGCTCAGACCCAAGGAGGAAAACGGGATGGCCCCAAAGATAATTTAGCTGGAGTAATCTGGCAGAAGGGAGATACGGGTCTGCACAAAGTGGTAAGATCCATAGCTAAAAAGGGGCTTGATATTTTCAAGTTGGGGGGGGGGGGTTGGAAGACTCAGAGATCAAGTGCATAAAGATCAGGGCCAAAATGGAGCAGATGAACCCAAAGGGATCAGAGATGGCAGTGCCAACTTTGACTGTCCATTAGTAGACAAGAAACAGCTTTTGCTCCCTTCCAGCTGTTTTCTAAGAAAATTGGACTCCTTATCCCTTGAACTAACCCTCTTCCATTTCTCTGGTTTCTTGCTAGATGAGGGAAAGGAGGAAGAAGCATTGGACAGTTGAAGAAGACCCTTAACAAGTTTGCCCTGTCTTTCATTGAGGGCCATAGTACCAAAGTGGAACAAGCTTGGCATTCCATGTCTAAGCGGTCATCATCCAGGCAGTAAACACACTTGTTTTTGCATCTTACAGTGACAGTTTATCCTCACAGGATATACATTTAAACCCAGAAGCTTTCTCCATGTTCAAGGGAAAAAGAAGAAATTACCTACCCTACACATACTTCAACTATAGGAAAAAACTGTACTCATCCCTCATTAGACCCATTAAAGAATACAACACCCCGTTTGGTATGTACCTCTCAAGACATCTGCAACAACTGGAAAGGCCACAGAAATACCTCACTAAAAGAATCACAGGCCTAAAGCAGATGCCCTATGCTGACCACCTTAAAAAACTCCAGCTATACTCTGTCGCATATCGTCTACTCAGCGGCGATCTCTGCTAAACATACAAGGCCATGTCAAACCCAGAGCTGTTGGACATGCTACACTTAAAGAAATCCCAATCCCTCAGAGCACACACTCCAGGGATCTAAACCTTGTCATCACAATAAACAAAACATGCTGGAGGGATAGGTTCCTGACCCAGAGACTCCCCAGACTCTGGAATAGATTGCCCATACATGTCAAGCAGAGTGCCTCTTTGGCCCTCTTCAAAAGGAACCTTGACGATTGGATGGGAGAAAGGAAATTCACCCCAGGGATCACGTCAGTCACCCTGCTAGACAGGGGTCCAGGGAAGTAAATAGTGTGGGAAGAAATAGCCAGGGAATTGTTATGGCTAGGCTTGTATAGGCCCTAGAGCTGATAGCCTAGTACCAACCTATGAACCTAAATAAAGGTGAGAAATGTCAAATAACTCCACAGTACAAATGGCTAGAAAGGTGTCTCAAAGACTACTCTGTCCCTATCAGAACTAACTACTATAAACCATGAAGAGCTATTAACAGTCATTCATACTTCAATAACAACTATTAAGACTTAACTAGAAAAATAAATTAAAGCTACATAACTACTTGGGCAAAACATACACACACACACACACACACACACACACACACACACACACACACACACACACAGAAACACTAAGCCTACCAAAAACTATAACTACCACTAACAATACTAAGACTAAACGGTAAGGGAAAACAGCAAAAATATTTAGCCAAACTATCCAAAAAAGGTACAAATCTGACAGAGCGGTCAATCATGATCCAAACATGGTATCGGCAAATGAGACCTGTGGAGTGGCTGTTTGACCAAAGTATTATGGGTTGAGGAGGCAAAGCTATTGGACTGAAGATTCTGAAAGGGCCCATGTCAAATCCAATAATCCACAAGTTGAGAAAAGATGGAAAAGACAACATTGCATGTGTGTGAATAATGAATGGAAGGGTTATGGAAATTGTGACTGAAAGGTGAAATGAATAGGATTAAGAGTATTGCAGTTACTTATTTTATTATTCTCCTTACCCTAACATTAATTGTGTATTAAAACTGTGCTGTTTTGATATGCATATGTTGGCAATGTTCTGCCAACTACTCCCTACTATGAACTCAATGCAAAATAAATGGGACTGAAAGGAGTTAAAGGAGAATTAAAAAAATATATATTCAAGGGGATAGTGTGTTCCAATATAATAAAGGGTAATATCCACAGATATTGTATAATATAAAGATAATACTTTTAAAATGAAGACTTAAACAGTTTTCACAGCTAACAGCCACCATGTTGGAAACATAAATGTAAGAAAATAAGGATGCGTGTACGGTCTAGGTAACAGGACAAGTGGGTAAAGCTAAGAAAATGATTTGTAAAAGGGGAGTGCCTCCGAGCGAGATGAAAGAAGTCAATTTAGGATATGAATGGAAGTATACCTGTTGTTAAATAGGGCTGTCTGTGAAGCTCACAGATCTAGATAACCAGAAGAATAAAAATTGGAACAAAGTGGATGCAGTATAAAAAGGGACAGTCTGATGCCTCAGGTCTGATGAGTGAAGGTGGGGGGGTAGAAAGGAGCTGAGAGAATAGGACTTTGCATTTAAAAGGAATATAGTAAAACCAATAAAAGTTTAGGTTGAGGGGATGGGAGGGTCTGGGAAAAAACATAAGAAATAATTTGCTCTTACCTAACAAAAGGAAGAGTACAAAAATGTTGTTTGTGTTAATAAATGTGTACATAGTTCAAATTATGTTAGGCATGCTATTGTTTGGGAGGGGGTACGGACGTTAATAAGTTTAACTAAGGTGTAGAGCATGTCATGTTATGGTATATGTAGAGATGTAGGTATGGTAGTATAATGTATAAGGTATTTACCCCACAGACACAAGGTACAGGGTTTGAGTCTCACCTTTGAAACAGAAATTGGCTAGGCCTAAAATGGCTAAGTACTAACCTATGAAAAGGTATTGTACAATCAGAATATTAAAATGTTGGAGAGTATACAGAGGAATATAGGATACCACTGCACGAAGTTCGAAATTACTGTAGTTTTATAAAATACAATAAAACAGACTTAGCGCTTTTGCCCAGTATGCTAAAGCATCTTCACAGTCAAATTCAAATGCTAAAATGACTTCCTATATACTAAGTAAATACATAATTTCCTGTCCTTTTTTTTAAAGAAAATTTGTTTTCAAAGCAGAACAATGTTAAAACATTCCACATAACATAATATAAAACCTTTCTTAAAAACATGAAACATTTGGGAACTTGTCAGCTAGGATACATCTCTAACAATTGTAATGATAGCAATATATATTTTAAATATTTTTTGCTCTATGTTTTAAAATACATGCTACTGAGATGTTGTCATTAATCCCCAGTTTATTCTTGGCAATCAAACATAATTGCCATTCTTTTTCTTTTATTCTAAATCCGGGTCACCACCCCTTCCTTCAATGAATACTCTATCCAATGCAAAAAATATAAACTTTTTAAAGTTAATGCATTCATTACTGTGCATATACAGGGCACTACTCAGCTTCTGTTTCTTAATGTCCCTGTTGTGCTCTGCTATCCTCTCTCTCAAACATCCTGTGGTCTTGCCCACATAAAAGGCTGGACATGAGACACACATACCCACATACACCATACATTTCATGTTACAGTTACATACACCAGGGCAGTGTAAATTTCTGTCAGATGTTATAATTTCCACATAGGGACCATCACTGATAAACTTGCATGATCTGCATACACCACATTTGTGCATTTTTGATCTATATGCTACACTCGCTCTTTATTTTTCTCCATTTATTTTATATTTATTCCTCTTCTGTATACAATTTTTAGTCCCTTACCTAGCTTTTCTTTTAAGTCACTGTCGAAAATTTCTTCCCATAATGAACACATTTTTGTCCTTAATAGTGTTGCATTTTTGGTTGTATTATATTACAATAACATCATGACCAAGTTTTCCTTCTTGTGTGGTATTGCCTCCACTATTACCTCCTCTCAAAATGGGAACAGACCTAGTGGCCCTATTTTTTGTCACCTCCTTACATGACAATAATAAACAAATAGGGTATCTACCCCCTCTCCATCCCTATTAGGGTTGCCATTACTTCATTAAATTTCCTGTCATCACTCACCAACCTCGAAAGTCTAACCATTTGACCTTTTCCTATGCTTTTCCGCTGGTGGTAGGGACGACAACTATCAAAATGAAGAAGTGTATTTACGTATGTCTTCTTTCTAAAAATGTTGGAGGACAGCTCACCAGTATTAACATCTTTACTCAATAATATATCCAAAAAATCCATTTCATCCCTATGCACCCTGTAATTGAATCTCAAGAATCCTGTGGTTGCATTTATATATTCAATAAATTCAATCAGCTCTTCCTCAATTCCCTTCCATACAATAAGTATGTTGTCCAAAAGCCTATGGTATGCTAAGATCTTGGACATAAATGGGATGAGAACACATATCTTTTTTCCCATTCTATTAATACCAGGTTGGCAAACACCAGTGCACATTTTGCACCCATTGCTACACCTGAAGTCTGCATGAAATATTCTCCTTCAAACCACAGAAAATTATTTTTTTAATACTGTTTCCATTAAATCCACCAACAAATTCACTCTGAATTGCTGCATAACGCCATTCTGTATTAAGCAAGCCAAATAAAACTCTAAACCTATTTCATGTGGTATTACTGAAAATAGGTTGATCACATCCATGGTAACAAACTAATAATCTTCATCAAGATTTGCCATTCTCAGCAGTTCTAAGCAATGCCATGAATCTCGTAACACATAAGTTTTTGTATTCAAAACTGATTTTGAATAATAATCAACGAAGGCTGCTAGGGGTTGTGTTTTTGAGCCCCTATCTGCCACTATCGGTCTGAATGGGGAAGCTGTTTGATTCTTGTGCATCTTAAGTATCCCAAATATCGATGGAATAATGGGATTTTCTACCCTAAGATACTCGAATTCAGCAGCCATTCTAGAACCTTGACACAAGGCATCAAACAACAACATATTGATTTTAGCATACGCTCTATTCACTTCATTTATTGATGCTCTTTCATAAGTGTTTTCATCATTCAACAGTTCATACATTTTGCATGTGTAATCTATGTGCTTCATGATAACTACCCCCCCCCCCAAAAAAAAATCAGGCTTCGTCACTCTATAGTCTCTATTCCTAGACAGTTCTTTCAAACCTTGTTTTTCCTCCTTATTTAAATTAGCATGTGTCAAGTTACTTGATTTTAAAGTGTGTCAAAATCAATTTCACAAAGATGTTCAAGCATGTATACTATAGGATTGTTAGGTAGCACAAATTGTTTAATGCTATTTTAAAAGACAGAAAGATATTTGACTCCTAGAGTCAAACTGAAGGAGGGGAATGATACAATAATCCTGATTTGCATAAACCAATTTCAATACCAAATTAAAATTATAAAGTATTCAAAGCAATAGTAGCAAAGAGGCTAGCTGGAATTGTTCCAAATATCATTAATATGAATCAATGTGGACCATCTGATAACATTAAAAAAACACAAGGAGGCTAAACGAGAAACCAAAACATTACTTTTGCTTGCATTAGATGCACAGACAGCTTTTAACAGAATGCACTGGAGATCTTTTTGTGAAATTATGAATAAAATGGGATTTCCTAAAACATTTATTACTCTATTACAATCCAAGGGTGTCAATTAAAGGAACTGACAATAGATTTTAGAAAAGAGGGAGGGGGACCAGGAAGAAGTGCCTACTCTCACCATTACTGTTTGCAATAAATCTCAAGCCCTTAGCACAAAAAACCTAAGGAACAGTGATACAAGGGGATATGAGTGGTGTGAACGTGAGGGAAAGATAGCTAAGTTTGCAGATGATATGACTGAGTACCTAGTGAACCCATAAAAAGATACAACAGAATTATTCAGGTTTCTTACATCATTTACTGAGGTTTCAGAATATAAAATAAATGACATGTCAAAAAAACAATATGTATGATGTATGTGCCCCACCTATCAGTACAGAGTTATCCATGTATATGAGGGCATTACAGGATAAAACAGCTGGGAATGTGGATAACAAATAATTCAAATGAATCTCTTAAAGAAAACTGTGAAGAAACAAAATGTAAGATATTTAAAAAGGAAAATGTGACAAGGGATGTAGATCAAATAATACAGGCCGCAAAAATGCTTGCAGTACCACTGGTATCATACAATAATCTAGAGGAGAGGTTTTAAGGGCAATAACAAGACTTCTATGGATGGGTAAAAGCCCCAATGTAGAATTGCAAAAAATAATTATGTCAAAGGAAGAGGAGGGACTTGCTGCCCCACATATGCAAGAGGATTTCAAAGCTGCTCAGCTGAGATTGTTGAATTATATTCAAAATAGTAGTTACAATCCAATGTGGGAAAGAATGATGATAACTGAGTAAGGGTGCAGTCAAAATGTAAAAAGAATGTGTGGCTGCAGGACTTAGCTGTAGAACAAGATAAAAAGTTCATAAGACAAGTTTAGACATTTGAAAAACATATTTTGCAAATCTGAGGTATGTTCTATTGGGTTAGGAAAATGTAAAATACCTTATGACTCTACAATTTTGAATAGATGGTGGGTCACAGAAAAAATATACTGACAGCAAATGTGAATAGGTGAGGGGAAGACTAAGTGGTGGGATTTCAGAGAAACATATAAACCAAGAGTTAAGGGATTTACTGAAATATAAAGGTTTAGATATAATTAAAGAATAATATGGCAGGGAAATACAAACATCTGAGTTACTTAGAAAAATGATTGAAGCAAGGACTTCAGAGACATATTAAAGGTTGATTAGTTGACTATATAAATCTATGGTATTTAGTAAAATACAATAACGGACTAGGAAAATCTAGGTATGGCAAAGGGTGACTGGAGAGAAAATAACTGAAGAAAAGTTTTGTGATGCCTGCAGGTGCCATAATAAAGTGAACAAGATAAAGAAATTCAGAATCTTAATATGGAAGTGTTTGACAAGTATTTCTACACCTCAAGACAGATTGTTGAAAATGTTTCCATGGGTGAGTCAAAAACTGCTGGAGATGTGATCCGAATATAAATGGAATTGGCAACATATTTTCTAGAGAAGTTAGAAGTTGGCAGAATTTAAGAAAAGCTGCATGCATTGTTCTGAATGCTAGTGGGGGATTAGTGGCATTTACTGGAGAGAGATTATTATTTAAACTGGGTAGAACACCTTCAAACACCAGCACTTATCAATATGCTATTAACTTTACTACTAATAGGGGATACAATGCTGTAATTAAAAAGCAGAAAAAATAGAGTAGTCCACAATAAAAAGTGATAGAAATAATGAATAGTATAAAACAGTGTAAAGTAGTCCAAACATTGGGCAAAAAGGTAGATTGCAGAAGAACAAATGGAAACATTGAAGTGAATTAAGAAGACAAGGAAAATATGTAAAGGGGAATACAAACATACATTAACACAGAAGGGTTAACAAATCAATGATATTCAAATCAGGACAGCGAAGGAGCAAGTCAGACTACATACTAATATAGGGAAGATTTAGAATGGAGTAAGCAACAACTACCGGGACCAGAGAGAAAGAGCTATTGCTTTGAAGAGATGGAGATTATTAATTAAAATAAGAGATAATGTAATCCTTGGTACTAGGCTGAAACTGTTGTTTATGTATGAAAATAGAACTTATGGAAGTGCTAGTTAGCTTATTAACAACATTTTGGGTCAACCACTGAGGAAGTATGTGTACCATGCATGAGGACTGTACAAATGTTTACAACTGAAGTATAAGATTAAGTGACTAAAACAGATGGAAATAAAAAGAACAGCCAAGTAAATATCTCAACTAGTTTAACAGATTATCTTTCCCCATGCCCTACATTCATGGCACTGGGATAGAGGGTGGGTATGTTGAAGATGAGAGATACAGATCACTCAGATCTACTGTTATGGTAAACAGATAACTTTAATCTCTGTGATCTTTCCAATTCTCCAATTCTAGGATAGAGTTAACTACTCCTCTTCAGAGGCATTATGATAGAAAGCCTTAAGACACATATGGACCTGGAGATCACATTCAGTACAGTGTCTTACAAAAGTATCTGGAGAAGTCCATATCACAACCTTACCAATTTCACCCAGTAAAGCATTTTTGAAAAAAAGTTTGAGAAGAGGCGATTGCTATAACATAATGAAATGTAGGATTGCCAGGTAATGATTTGTTATACTTATGACAACAGAATATTATGAATTGTGACACCCACCTAAAGTCACCTTAGAAACCTTTGACCCTAGATTATCAGGGGCATAAAAAACAAATGATTGTAAAGTCTTTCAAATCATTGTGGGTTGGTCTAAACAGAATCATAATTGCTTATGGATCTCCAATGTACACTAGAGATATGTACTCCAGTTTAACTATTGCAGAAGAGAAAGGTAGACTTATAATTTGATTTAAATTAGACTTAGTGGCTGCCTCAGGAATACATGTAGGGTTTTGTTCACATATATACACTGCCTTTACAGAATATTTAAGTAAGAAGGATCTATTCACAGAAAGTACAGTTTTGTACCTACCATAAATGTAGATGTTCGAGGATTCCCTTGCTGCAGTCCTGACAATTGGGTATAGTCCGTCAGCGTTTCCCCCCGAATACTACCAGAGTATAAGGCTGGCGTCGGTCATGGGCGCTTAGAGACTGGCGTCAATGCGTCAGGGTCGCATGCATGCGCCGAGCCGGCGTCATTCAGTCTTCTTGCCCCAGATGCCAAGACCCAAAAACAAATAAGTCCCAAAACAAACAAAAAAAAAAAAACAATATATATACAGTAACATAAAAATAAACACAAAATATAAGCATGTAAACCCACCCACCACCTGACACAAACACGGGAGGGGAGGAGGGGGGAGATTGGGAGATCAGGAAGGGAATCTACGAACTATCTACATTTATGGTAAAAACAAAAACTATGTTCTGCTGCAGTCCCTGCAATTGGGTAGAATCCTCCTGTAGAAAGGAGAAAGGGGCAGAGGGTAGGCTGCAGGGCTAAAAAGTGGCAGCAGGAGCAACAACAGCTGTTAAACTGCTGTGTAAAATAATGTGTATAGGAAAATAATAGCCTGAAAGTATAGAAGATATAATGCAATGAACTGAGAGAACTCCAAAGTTAGAACCCCCAGAATATGCTTAGTTGCCACCCATGCTGTTGTTGTTAGTGGCGGTAGCCCTAGTGGAAGTGGCCCTAATCCCAGCTGGAACCTCTTTGCATGTGATGCAAAAGCCAAATGCAAGTTTGTTAATCCACAAAAAAGCAATATTTTGTTTGATCACACAAAAAGAAGAGACTTAAAACAGAAACAAGTAACTGCTGAGCTAAAGCAAAAAAAAATAGTAGTGCTCTGAAATATAATAGCATAATTGTGTACTGTTTATACAAAAATGTCTTTGCCTTTATTTATTTAATTTGCAAAAAAACATAGGCAAATAGGCAAATGAATAGTTTAAAACAAAGAAAGCCTAAAGGAAATAATATAAAGAGTGATAAGAAATTAATGATGAAAAAAAGGATGGAAAACATGGAGGATCAAACTGCCATACCAATGCAGACTCAGCAACCCTTAGAACAGAAGTCTTCAGAAACCATGACAAATATTTCAATTCAGCAGTAGCTGCAGGCTCAATCAATCAGTCAGCAAAAGCAGGTAGAAAAAAAAGTTCCAAAGAATTCAGAGTAGGAGCTCTGAGTTGGGGAGCTTGTTAGGAGTTGGAGGTCTGGGGTCTTATATTCTTTGCCCCTCTAAGGAACAAACAAAGGGCGAAAAAAAGAAGGCAAAGAAGAAATCATGAAATCATGAAATTGCTGCAGCATGAAAAGATGAATCTTGAAAATACACTAGCAATTGACACTCCAGATATAGAAGGATACACTAAATAATTCCTCTCTGATCTCTCAAAATACCTTCCATTTTTAAACTACAATCTCTCACAATTTTCTCGTCCTAGCTTCCATAATCACATTTCCTAGGCTTCCATAATCACATTGCAAACTTTGCCTTTAGAGCTCCAACCTACCATGCTTCACCTGATGATAAGCTTGATGCTGAAATGATGAGAGATGAAGGATGGATAGATGCAGATGAAGGAGAGATAAGAGATCACAGATGAGAGGATTGGGATGACAGAGGATGGAAGATTCTTGGTGAGAGAAAATAGTAATTAGCTTCTTTACAAGATAAGGCCTGTCCTGTCTGATCTTTAGTAATACCTTTGAGTCCTTAGTGACCTTTAAAAAAATAGAGGTAAGGGTTTTTCCTGAAAAAAAAAGAGAGCTGAAAGAAGAGAGCATCAAAGATTTAGACAGAACAAGACAGAGCATCCCAGTTAAATACAGAGTTCTACATTTCTGACATCCGGTTAAATTTTTTCTGTAAATGTTCCTCAGTATTTCACGGAAAAAAAAAAATGTCTCAACCTGTTACCAAAACTCATAATCTGCACGACCAAAATGCACTCTCAAAAATACGGTAACGTCAACCTTTCTAGCACAAATGACCACGCATACTGGACTGAAATCTAAATGGGTCATGTGCGGTACTGGCCCTGGCGTACTGGCGTCAGTCTAAGTCAGAGGCCGGACCTGGGTCAAGGGATTCTGACTGGGGCGGACTTCGCGCTCTTGGATTGCACAGCTGTATCTAGCTAACAAAACCATCACTAAAAGAACTGTCTTCCAGGAAAGAAATTTGACTCTCCATCCAATCAGCTGACTCAAAGGGCTTTTCTACAAAACTTTGAAGGACAACTTTTTTTTTTTTTTAAGTTTTACAACCCTTAATGGATGCCAATAAAAAGTCATGTACACACTGGTTAAAGTTAAATAATGCCAAAAGATGAAATATAACAGAGCAAGCCTGTGTCAAAACTATATAGCATGTACTCTGAAACAGAGGACATGGCAGCAGTGAAGAAATCCAAATCTGTTGAAGAAGCCCAAAGTGAAAACACTGCTTTGTCCTATACATATTTTTAGTGGACCATCTCAGAGTAGAAGTAATGAGCTGAATAAATCTAAGAAGGTAGGTTCTACCTTCTGTCATCAATGGAACCGAAGAAACCAAGCAGTCATCTGTGGAGATTGCACATCTTGCTAAGGCTTAACAAATAGATGTGATAACATGATCCTGGATACCTTCAAATGTAGGGGCTTGTCCAAGAGATGAGGCAACAATGAGGGGAATTGGATTTGCAAGACCAAAATGAAGCTATCAGGATGACATTGGACTTCTACATTCTCCTTTTGGTGGAACTCTGGGATTAGGATAAAGAAAGGGAATGCATAGAGCAGACCTACCAGCCAGCTCTGAATTAGAGTATCCCAGGAGTGTTCCATAAGAGGTACTAGGAAATGAAAGTTGCTGCATTTGGCATTGGTTAGGGGCGGAAAGAGGTCTCAGCAATGCTCCTCAGTGATGGAACAAGCTCCACATTACAGTTATGCTTAGGGACCATGTGTGTATCAGCAGGCAATGGCTGGGCCTGTTTGCCACAAAACTGAACTCCCTAGAAAAAGGAGTTGATATTAGAAAGTGCTCTTGCCAGGTTGTTGGCGCTATTTAAACTAAATCTGTTTGGGGCCAATTCTAAATCTTCACAAAGTGGGCATTGTGGAATTTGAAAACAGATGGTAATGGCCATTTTAATAATCTTCCTCACTATGAGTTTTTCTGATTTGCTGACTTAACAAATTAGTTCCACTGAGGGGGGCATTCAAAAAGCATATGTAAAAATTCTTAGCAAAGTCCTTTAGTAAAAGTCAGGCATCATAGCAAACATCAATGTTTTTTGTACTAGGTGCATACTTGGATTCAAAATTCTTGCAATACCTGCCACCTGTGAAGCCAACATTGTCTTGATCCTCACTCACCTGTGTCTTTGCCTTGTTGAGCTCCTCTGCAAGGTCTGGCTGGAATATGTAACAAATTGCCTAGTCTTCTGATGGAGAAAGTGGAAGATGCAAAGACATACCTCCTGAAATGGTCCAGGGTGCAAGACTTCTTGTTGGAAGAGTGAACCATGAGACTCAGTGGCATGGGTTCCCTCCTAACTACAGCTGTCACCACACTGGAATAAATGACTAGAGCTCTGACTAATACATTCCAGTCCTTTGGTGGATGGAGATTTTCATCTCGCCCCCTAGCAAATGAGTACTATGTATGGTTACTTTCAAGCCTGGTGGATGAATGTAATCATCTAAATGGCCAGATGAACCACCCAGGAGGAAGAAAGTATCTGAAAGGCCCTCTACAGCATCTTGTTCATAGAGGAAAATAGGGTTTGTTTTGCCATCCCTTTTTTACTAGTAGGTTTCAAGAATCTCCCATTATAATAGTCATCAGCAGGACATGGGCAAAGTTTTCAGCTACTATCCTTATGTAGATCTGGTGAATCAATATGAAATTCAATGTGCTTCCACTTGCATTAATATTTGCTGTTCCTCCTCATTGGGGAAAAAACTGAGGAGAAGGAAGATGACAGCAACCAAGATGCAGGCCTAATCTGAAGACCCTGTCAGTGACGCTCAAAATGCCTGTAATGATGGGACAGGTGAAGGCCTTGAGCACAGTGAATAATAAAGTCTTGGGATATGGACAACAAGGGGATGTTGTCCACATGCAACTGCCTTTGGAGTACAACATCAAAACAGAACCAGTTGCTGATGTCTCGGCAAAGGAGCTCCTTCAATCAGCACTGACATTCAGTACCTAAGAAAGACTGCTGATGTGAAGAAGTTCATCAATCTGATACAGACCTTCTCAACACCAAAACTTAATAAAGCCAGTGATGTTAAGTTGCATGGTGCCAAAGGCATCAGCACCAAAGCCATGCACTGGCTGTCAATGTCAAGAGTCTATGCTGAAGGAATGGTCAGCATCAATGCAATGGGTGCTGGTAAGACTAATGTTGAAATGCTACTGCAGGCTAAAAGATTCAAGTGGTTTGGATTTGACAGCTTGGCTTCAATTGGCTCCAAAGCTGGACTCCACTAGAGGTCAGATGGCCTCAACTCTATCAGCATCTTCACAGAGTTCAATGAGGAGGTAAATAGCCCTGGAATAGCATTAGTAGTCTCTGTCCACTGCTGGAACCCATGTCACAAAAACAGACATATGGTTACATGACTTTGTAGGAAGGATTCCATTATTTTATTACAATAAAAGTCTACAGTGACATAACTCCTATAAGAAAGTAGAGGTTATGGACATTAAGGATCTGCAAGAATGAGACATGGGAGAGCTCAGCATATAAAGTTCAACATCTAACAAGAGAGACACACTGCTTTGGCTGGAAAAATGGTGTTGGGGCAGATTAGGCATCAATATCAATGCACTTGTCATTCCACTGAGTCTTAGAAATGAACCACTTTCCTCTGGTCTGACTTTTTGAAAGAGGTCTAAAACAATCAAAGTAGATTCCCTGTCTTCTGACCCAGGGTGCTTTGGGGTAAAGGAAGATTCAGACCTACACAAAGCCTCTTTATGTTTTCCATTGTTGCTCCCATATTTATGTTTTGAGAACTTGGGCTTGGATCCTTCCTGCTCACTGTCCTTATTCTTAGGCAAAAGAGCCTTCAAGAGTAGCTTGATAAATCACTTCTTGATAAGGACCTACAAATTTCACAAGTCCTACTTAAATGTACTTCAGAGCACACCACAGAAGTCATCTGATGATACCCAGGAGGACGTCTGTAAGCACATTGTTCACACTGAAACCCAAACAACATTCCATTTCAATTACTTATAACAGAAGCCTGATACTACAATCAAAGGCAAGCAAGCAAGCCATAATGCTAGCACCCTTTTTTTCACACCAGCTCTAAACAGAAATGAGCCATGAACTAAACACAGGCAAACTATAAACATGACAAGACTAAAACTTAAATTGGACAGCACAAGCAATAAAGGTGTATAAAATTACCTTGCCCTTAAAACAAGAAATCATTGACAATTTCTGGCCTGAGGGTTAATCAATGGGTGGAAAAATTAATGTTTGGAAGCTTGTGCAAATGATTAAGAAAATATTACAAAAACACTCTCAGTCTCCATTTGGGCCCATTTTGACAAAAAGGCAGATTCAGCTGTGACTGAAAGTGGCAACAGACATCTGGACCCTGAAAGGAGGTACAGAACACTATGGGATATATAGGGAAGAGTTTGAGATCTGGTAAAATGTTACTGCAAAGCTGAAAAATCACCAAAGATTTGTGGTTTTATCTTGCTAAACTCATTTACGCACTTTCAAGAACCAATGGCACACATTCAAGATGTGAAGTTCCTTTTCTCTGCTGAGTTTTGCCCAGGTAAAATTAGAACTAGTTCAAGGACATACCAGGCCAACTTCTGGGAGGTAACATGGGTTGGTCGTACAGAATATGTAGTCTTTTACAAGAGGTTCAACTAAACTAACGTTTGTGAGGGCTTACATTTCTGAGATCACATGAGCAGCAATACAAGCACTTTTCAAGTATTAACAACACCATCAAATCAGCTGGAAAGAAAGTGGGCCAAGCAGATCCACTTAAAATAAAATCCATATCTGAGAAGGGGAAGGATTTTCAAAAGTGAGTAGAGACACAGAACCAGTTTGAGGAACTGCTCCACAAGGTCACGAGGGGAAGAAGTTTGCAAATAAAGCAAAACCATGCAATAAATGAGGGGCATTTCATATAGGTGATTAAGAAAGGTCAGATCACCTGCAACCCATCCAATGGGGGCAGTACAGGACAGAACTCACACCAAGTAGAGAACCCCCTGCTGCTTAGCAGAGTATGTCTGCTAGGTGGATGGATTCTTGTTAATATCAGTCACTTCTGCCACTCTGGCTGAGACACTCTACAGGATCAAAGGGTCTACAACAATCAAGAGCCAAGATGGACAGCATCCCAACTGATTTTTGTTCACTAGAATAGACTTCTTCTGTATCATCTCAGAACTGAGGGATTAAAAACACACCCTCCTCAGTCACTAACAGACAATAATGGTAAGTATACTTCTTTCTCCTTTGAAACTTGTGATGAAGTGCAGAAAGGGAAAAAAATGTTAGAAAGTGTATAAGAATTCTCCTTCTCAAAGGATGGGAAATACATCCACAGTGAACTCTCCCTTGTCTTGCTGTGCTATGCAGAAGAAAGACAGAAGTGCATTCTCATGAGTGTCAAAGAGGTCAATATCTGGACTGCTCACCTTCTAGAAGGTCTAGATCAGACAAAACTTCTGCCTGTTGTAATAGATGATAACCATGGAATCCACCAGTACATTATCTTAAAACTGGGACGTAAAAACGTTTCTCTTCTCTATGGTCCAGTTCCAGACCTGTCACCTTTATGCATAGGAGGTATAATCACATACCCCTTGATTTATACACATACAAGTATTTGGAGTTCTTTCCTATTTAGGTCCAGCAAGCAATGATCCCATAGTACTTGGTGAAAAGAAGACCAGAAAATCCAAAGTAATGGTTCAAAAACCAACTAAGCACTTTGTCTTGAGGTAATGGACTTCATCAGATCATGAGTACAACCCTCCTCTACATTGAAATATATACAAACGTTTACCCAATCAAAACCTCTCAAAAAATCACATGAAGAAAAAATTCCAGTCTTCTTTTTTACCAAATACTCTGGAACTATTACAGTTTTGTGTGTTTTTGCAGAGTACTTTGCCTTCATTTTGTTTTTACCCCATGGCCAATATCTCCAATTAATTCCCAGTCAAAAGGTCTGTGTGCAACTCTGGGTGATGTGGAGTGCTCTATCTCTCCAGGATGGGCCACTTCTGTTGTACCACAAAGTAGCTGTGATAAGCTTCCCACTCTGTCAGTTCAGCTGCAGGAACTAGAGGCCCACCAGGAGCCCTCTGGGGATTTAAGTTAAAAGATTAAGAAAAAAACTGCTGATGTTGCTTAAATTACCTTTTCTTTTAAACCTAAAAGGAAAACAGCAAACAATAGCACTATTTGAACCATTGTTTCACTACTTGTGACTGAACAGGATCAGTGCTGAAAGTATATTTACGCACCACATGTACAATTTGTTAAAGCCTGATGTAAGGCATGCATTCTAAGATTGTCTGAAAGCTTGCTGTTGTAAAGTTCAACCAAGGAGCCAATAATGTATAAAATTACTTAATGATAAATCATTTTCTACAATTTTTTGGCTCCTTGGTTGGACTTCTAGACAACATATTAGACTCTTCTGGTTACTGTTTTTAGATATTCATGTATTGTGGCATCATTTGCTTTATTTTCTTAAAGCTTGCAAAGTTTTTTCAAAATCTTTTTTTGTTTTTTTTTGGGGGGGGGGCACTTATATGCATTGTTTACCTATGGTGTTTTCTGTATGAAATCTAGTAAACAAAGTTTCTTTATATTCCACAGCGGTCTGTTTTTGGTTCCAGAAGTTGGCTTTCATTAATTGCTATGCTTGACTCTACCTGGGTTTTCTCTGCAAGAGACAGTTTTGTGGACTATCATTCTAAGGCCTATTGTATAGGAAACTCTAAACACAGGAAAAGCCAGGATGGCATGATGATTCTGCAGTCAGCAGCACATCCTGGTTGAATAAAACAACTGCATCTTCAGATATACAAATTAAAATTGTACTATGACAATCAAGGAGTCAATCAAGCCCAGAAGGTAAAAAAAATTATATGTTTGGACCCTCTGTCATCCTAGCTGCTAAATAAATGTATGACCCCCTATTAAAATTCCATTAACAGGAACGACAGACAGTGTAGGTCAAAGAGGACAGTCCTCTGAAATGAGATCACAAAGAATGTACCCCACTTTATGGTCACCCCAACTGCAAGCAAGTGTAAACCCCAGAAATACTTCACAAAAGTTCCTTCACTGAAAGTGCTAGGAGCCAGTTCTCTCTATAATGGAACATTTGAAAGCTCTCCCATAATGGGCATCATGGTCAACACCTTGATGAGCATTTTGTATGCCAAGGAAAGTACAAGCAATGCTTTGTTTCACTATGGGTGGGCACCACTTATAGTCTGAAGCAGCTTCATATGCAGACCCAGGACACAGATGTATATGATATCCATCATGTCTGACAGTGCTATCCAACATGATATCCATTATGTCTGACAGTACTATCGAACATGATATCCATGATGTCTGACAGCACTATCCAACATGATATCCATCATGTCTGACAGCACTATCCAAAATATCCATCATGTTTGACAGTACTATCCAACATGATATCCATCATGTCTGACAGCACTATCCAACATATCCATCATGTCTGACAATACTATCCAACATGATATGCATCATGTCTGACAGTACTATCCAACATGATAGCCATCATGCTTGACAGTACTATCCAACATGATATCCATCATGTCTGACAGCACTATCCAACATGATATGCATCATGTCTGACAGTACTATCCAACATGATATGCATCATGTCTGACAGTACTATCCAACATGATATGCATCATGTCTGACAGTACTATCCAACATAATATCCATGATGTCTGACAGCACTATCCAACATATTATCCATCATGTCTGACAGTACTATCCAACATGATATCCATCATGTCTGACAGTACTATCCAACTTGATATCCATTATGTCTGACAGCACTATCCAACATGATATCCATCATGTCTGACAGCACTATCCAGTACTTTAGGGCAGCACAGGCACAACTCCTTGGAGACTCAATCAAGAATTTAGTGTCCAGTTTTAAGTTAATAAGATTGAAGATGGGACATACTTCCATATCCTTCAGATCTAAACAAACAAGTATGATAAAAAGCCTTCATATTTTATTCCGAAGGACGGGCAACCTTTAAAGTCCCTTTGAAGAGCAGTCTCTCGGTATGCTCTTATGAGCTTTGTGGAACCAAGTGCATTGTGAGTGAAGCTTTTTTTAGGCATAAAACTACCAGGAGGTAGCCATCAAGGACCATAAGCACCTGCTAGTGCATTACAAGGGCCCTCCAGGCTGGGCAAAACAAATGATTGCCATGGGAAGTCCTACATGGGAGCCAAAAATTTTGCTGAGCTACTGTAGTCGTTCACTTAGACTTGGCTGGCACCATCAAAAGAATTAAGGCCTTGTGCTCCTTGAGTTCTGTCCCTAGACTGAGGAAAGACTTCTTGAGGATGACAAGGACTAGAAAAATAAGTAAAGATCATCAAAGGGAACCCAAATACATCTACAATTAACACAGAGGGCCTGTTTCCTCTGCAAAAGAAAAGTCAGGTCCTATGAAGTCCGGCAAATAAAACTTCTTCTTGGATGTGGCATACTGGATGGACCATGCAAGTTCCCCTTTCAGGAAGGACAGCCTCAGCTAGGTCATTCTATGCATACTGGAGTCTGCTGCCCTAGCCATATAGTCAAAAGAATCAAAATTTGGACTAGTGCAAGCAGATGCAGGCAGAGTCCTAATGTGAAACATTCATTTGCCTGCTATGTGCAAGGGTTTTAACTCATTCACTCCAAAGCAGCTCAGAAAATGCTGCCTGCTTACTTCCACCATTGGAACAACAGTGCAGCCTGAGCTCATTTTCAGAAAATCCATTTGTAATACCATACAGAAAATAAATGTTCATAACTCTAAGAGCTAGACTAAAAATGTAAATGCGAAAGTTGTTCAGCAGACACTGATCTTTCCAGCAGTGTAAATGTTGATAGTGCGTATCTAAGTCATTATTAAATATTTGGCAAGGAATGCTGATATTGTGCATATTTTTTGCCTTTTTGGAAAAACAAAGCACACTATCTTGGTCAATGTACCATGTAGACCCATACAATTTATATTTAATGTGTTTGTATGAATGTCAGTTTTAAAATGATACCTTAACCATTACTGTGTGATGCTCCTTTACGGAGATATTCACAGAAATATGATTAATATATTATTTCTCATAATTGATAAATAAACAAAGTATAATATCTCATCACCTGTAACAGACAGAGCCTACATATCAGTGTAGAAGTTGTGCGTCTGAATGTCAGCTTCAAAATGATGCATTATTTGTGTCATCACCATGCTCCCTTGCAAAGATATGGGCAAAATAATGAGGAGTATTGGAAATGTATAATTTTCATAATCCTACAAGACTAAATGAACTGTGATATCTGTACATGTGTACAGCACACAGACACAGTTCTTTTACCATGCTGTAAGGAGTAACACTGTCTTCAAAATGAGGTATTACTTGGCACACTGACATGTTCCCTTGCAGAGTTATTTACCAAAATATGAAATAAATCATTACTTCCATAACCTACATCTTAAACAAACTTTGATATCTGTACATGTGTACAACATACAGACACAGTTCTTTTACCATGTTGGAACTATTAATACCGTCTTCAAAATGAGAGATTACTTGGCACATTGACATGCTCCCTTGCAAAGTTATGTACCAAAATATGAAAAAATGTAATAATTTCCATAACCCA
This sequence comes from Protopterus annectens, assembly GCF_019279795.1. NCBI lineage: Eukaryota > Metazoa > Chordata > Ceratodontiformes > Protopteridae > Protopterus > Protopterus annectens. The sequence continues at coordinate 467,054,365 of NC_056726.1, forward strand.
AGTCCTAATGGTTAAGGTGTTTGACTTACAAACCCAAGGTGCAGGGTTTGAGTCTCACAAGGGATAATTTGCTAGACTTAAAATGGCTCGCAAGGGCAGTTAGCCTAGTACTAACCTATGAACCTAAACAAACGTTGATACCTGTACATGTGTACAACACACAGACTTGGTTCTTTTGCCATGTTAGAACTATTAGTTCATAGGTTCATACTAGGCTATCTGCCCGAGGGCATTTACAAGCCTAGCCCATAGTTTTGTGGCTTACGCCACCCCTTTAGTATGGGGAACTATACCCATTATTTTGCTGTGCCTCTGTCGAGCAGTGACACTGAGGTAATCCCTGGGGTATATCTGCAATCTCCCATCCACTGGTCAAGATTTCTCTTGAACAAGGCCAGCGAGGTGCTCTGCCTCACATATACCAGGATTTTGTTCCACAGCATAGGGAGTCTTTGGGTGATGAATCTATCCCTCCAGCACGTCCTATTAAAAGCCGTGTCGAGGTTTAAGTCTCGCGCCCTTGTGGCTCTGACGGATCTAGATTTTTTGAGGTGAAGCATATTCATCAAATCTGGGTTTGACATGGCCTTGTATGTTAGGCAAAGGTCACCTCTGAGCAAGTGGTAGGCAACTGAATAGAGCTGGAGTTCTTTCAGTCGGGCAGCATAGGACAGATGTTTGAGACCCTTTATCCTTTTGGTGAGGAACTTTTGTGGCCTCTCCGGCTGCTGCAGGTGTCGGGTCAGATACATTCCGAATGGGGCATTGTACTCAATCATTGGTCTGATGAGTGATGAGTATAGGGAGACTATGACCTCCCTTGATCTAGATGAGAATCCCTTCATGATAAGGTGGGCAATGTAGAAGGTCTTCCTAACTACTTTAGCTACATGGGTGTCGAATGACAGACTACTATCAACTTGGGGCCCCAGGTCCCTAATAACTTCTTCTGTGCTCAGTGGATTGCCACCTATTTGGTAGCTAGGGGTAACCTTGTTTTTCCCGAAGGGTATGACTATGCATTTTTTGGCATTTAACTTTAGGCCATGGCTCTGGCACCAGTTATCCATTTCTGTAAGACCCTTCTGAAGGATATCTGTGTCAGATGTGTTTTCTACTATGGCGCCCAGTTTGCAGTCATCTGCAAACTTTGTCAGCCATAACCCTCCTGTGTTTGCTTGTACTTCGGAAAAGTAGATGCCAAACAAGAGTGGGCCCAGGACTGAGCCCTGTGGGACACCACTTGTGACAGGCTTTGAGTCTGACATGGCGCCAGCAACTCTGACCCTGTGGGTTCTGTCACTCAGCCAGTTTGCAACCCATCTTGTGATGTAAGGGTTAACATTTAAGCTGATGAGTTTTTCAATGATACCCGAGTGGGGTATTGTATCGAAGGCCTTTGCCAGATCGAGGTAGGCTGTATGGACTGCCTTTCCCTCATCAATGGCTTTGGTGACTGTTTCGAAAAAGTCAACCAAGTTTAGAAGGCATGATCTGCCTTTGACAAAGCCAAACTGGGATGGATCCAAAGTCTGCAAATTACCTATGTCTTTATTTATGAGGTCCATTATGATCCTCTCTATGGCTTTGCAGATAAGGCTTGTCAAGCTAATGGGCCGGTAATTTCCAGGGTCGGTGGAGGCACCGCCTTTGTGAAATGGAACCACAGTTGCAGTGCGCCACTCCCTGGGTACGTATCCAGAGGTAAGACTATGATTAAACAGCTGTCCTAGCTGTGGGTTTAATTCCTCGTTGAGTTCGTGGAGCACACAGCCGGGGACACCATCAGGTCCCATGGATGCTGTGTTTTTTGCTTTGGAGAGAGCAGTTCTCACTTGGGCGTTGGAGATGTTTGGGGGTCTGCAGTCGCTTGGTATAGATATCTCTCCTTTTGGGGGGGAGGGGGGGGAGATGTTTGCACTGAACCTGTCAGCCAGTATGTTGGCAATGTCTGTAGGATCAGTAATCTTCACATCATTTTGAACTAGTTCTGAGCATATCTGGGAGTTTCCTCCCAGGTTTCTAACATAGCTAAAGAAGGCCTTATGATTGTCTTTTGAGTCTTTAGCTATTTTTCTCTCAAAATTTGCTTTGGTTGATTTTATGAGAGCTCTTAGTTTTTTACTTATAGTGATCAAGGGTGTCTTACCTTTTAAGGATTTTGCTCTATCTTGTAGTAGCTTCCTCCTTTTGTTGTAGAGTTTGTTTATGGCTGGGGTCCACCAGACTGGACGCTTGCCTTTGGTACAAAGAGTCTTTGTTTTGCTTGGGATTGCCTTATCCATGCAGTCCTGCAGGTGCTGGTAGAAGGCATTTGTAAGTGATTCAGCGGCTTGAGTACTGTTTTCCGCCGGCTCGTGGGCCTTAAAGGAGACCACACTAGTCTTTAGAAGTGTGAAGTCGGTTTTCGAGAAGTTCTTTACTGTGGTCTTTTTATTTCAGGTGGGGGTGGGATGAGGACCTCCAGCGAGATTAGTTTGTGATCTGATCTCACCAGTGAGGGGTATACTTCCGGTGTTGAACATTGTGCTCCCATGTTCGTGATGATGAGATCAAGTATGTTTTCTCCTCTTGTGGGGATGGTGACTAGTTGTTCCATGGCATTTGAGTTTATGAATTCCAGGAACTTTTGGGCTAGGGTGTTTGGGCTTGAGTAGTGTTCCCAGTCTATATTAGGGTAATTGAAGTCACCTAGTATGATGGTGTTTGGTGAAACATTTATCCCCTCTAGTGTTTTCAGGAAGGCCATGTGAGGTTCCTGAGTTTGTGAGGGTGGCCTGTAACATGCTACAATTTGCAGAGCAGTCTTGCCTATGGTTAATTGCACCTGGATGGTCTCCGATGCATCGTGCGTTGCCACCAGTCTTGAGGTGTGGGTGTCCTTGATGAATATGGATACCCCTCCTCCTTTCTTGGTATTGTCCAGATTTTGGGGCCGGAACGCATGATATGAGGTAAAACCTGATAGTGCTGGGGTGCTCTCAGGAGCCTTGAACCAGGTTTCTGTCACAGCACAGACATCAATGTTCTCCATACTGAGAAGGGCCTCGAGTGCGTGCATTTTGAGATTCAGACTTCTGGCATTGAGCAGCATTACCCTTAGTTTTTCCTTTTTGTGTTCTAGGGTGGTAGGTTTAGAATTTGAGCCTTGCCTAAAAAGGCACTATGGGGTGGCAAGAGCCTTTGCCAATATCCGGAATCCCAGGGTGACAGGTGCAAGCCGTCCCTTGAAGCAGCGTGGCTTGCCCAGCATGTCATCCCAGGCAGACAGACATTGGATCCCCTTTGAATGACACCAGAGTTTAAGCCAATTGTTAAAGCTGATCATCTTATCTCTGTATTGTGGCATCATTCTTGGTGAAGGTAGGATACTGCTCAAGGTCAGGGTCATACCTGCCTGGGCTACATAATCAGAGAGTTCCTCAATGTCTCTTTTCATGTAGTCCAAGGAGGTACGTCTCAGGTCGTTTACACCAGCGTGGACAATGACTGAGTCATATTTGTACCTGCTGTTGAGAGACCTGAGTGCTTGCGTTATGTGGCGGATTCTAGCGCCCGACAGGCAGCTTACTGTGACCTTCTCCTTACTCAGTCTGGTGAGCGGGACGTCAGTGTGTCTGACTATGGAGTCACCAATGACTAGTGTTGTCTGGCATTGTGTTTGGCCTTAAGGGCTGTGACTGTTTGACACTCTGACTGTGAGGTCTATGTGTTGCAGGTGTTGTGTTTTGAGGTGGTGGTTGTTTGGGTGTCTGCTTTGGTGGCCTCTGCTGTTTTGGTAGATTTTTGATCAGAGCCTCCGAGTATGTCTTTGTGTGTTTATGTGTATGATTTGAGGTTGTGATGGTACTATGTGAGACTGGGTCTATAGTGTGTGTGGTAACCTTCTCCTCCTGACTGGTCTTGCCAGTCCTATGTTGAAGAGCTCAACCTCCAGTTTGGCCGTATAGTTGCATCTCTCGCATGTATTTGTGTTTTGTGGGAGGAGGAGAGGGTTGTCTGTGTACATGAGGCAATTGTAACATTGCCTCAATATTCCCAGGTTCACCAGCTGAGCAGGAGAGGACACTAGCAACTGATCCCTCGACATGCTAGAAGGACTAGACAAAAAAACTTTAAAAGAGATTCCAGGGGACGTGGGTGACCGAGAAATGGGGGTTTGCCTTTTTGGGGTGCTATCTATAAGAGTGCCATATCAAGGTAATAAGTACTGTAGGAGCAAGTGCTAGGTTTAACAGTTAGAGAATAGTCTACTTGGAGTCAAGTAGAGATGATCTTTTTAGTTATAGGATACGCTGATTAGATCAGTAGTATAGTTCGAGGAAGGTAGTTTTAAGGGAAAATTTGAAGAGTGGACTTTAGGTAGCCCGAATAGTTTAAACCTGCTTAACCGGTGCTGCCCTAGTGTGCAACAGTGGCAACTCCGCGCTAAAGCGTGCTTTATAGCAGGGGGCTGGAAAAGACAGGAAATGACCCAAAATGGCCAATAAACTACAAGTTACTGCCTTAAACCACTCCTCTGAGGACAAACAGGCAGCTCAGTACTCCCTACTCCCACTAGTGAGTAAAGAAACTACCCCTTGACCAAACAAGGAAAATGGAGAAACACAGGAACCAAGACAAAATGAGGTATTCAAAATGAGGTATTACTTAGCACATTGACATGCTCCCTTGCAAAGTTATTTACAAAATATGAAAAATATTCATTATTTACATAAGCCCTAAACAAACGTTGATATCTGTACATGTGTACAACATACAGACACAGATCTTTTACCATGTTAGAACTATTAATACCATCTTCAAAATGAGGTATTACTTAGCACATTGACATGCTCCCTTGCAAAGTTATTTACAAAATATGAAAAACATTCATTATTTACATAACATAAGCCTTAAACAAACTGTGCTGTATGTACATGTGTACAGCACAAGGCCACATTTCCTTTACCACATTGTAAGGATTAATACTGTCTTAAAAATGAGGTATTACTTAGCACGTTGACATCTTTCCTTAGCTAAGTCATTCACTAAAATATGAAACAATATCATAATTTTCATAACCTCAGTCCTAGAAAGTACTTTTCCCATTTTGTAAGTACTAACACTGTTTTAAAATGCAGTCTTAGTCAGCATGTTGCTATGTTCCCTAGAAAAATGATTTACCAAAAAACGAAAATTATAATTTTCATGGCCTAAGTCCTAAACAATTTGTGATATCTGTACATGTGTACAGCACACAAATACACTTCTACCATTTTGCAAGTATTGATACTGTCTTCAAAAAGTGGGTCTTATACAGCTTGTCAACATGTTCCCTACCTGAGTTATTAGCTAAAATATGAAAAAATATAATCGTTTTCATAACCTGAGCTATAAATACACTGATATCTATACATATGTACAGCTTACAAAGCTCTTTTACCATCTTCAAGTACTAATACTGTCTTCAAAATGCAGTCAGTCAACATGCTGAAATGATTCCTACCACAGCTATTTACCAAATTATAAAAACATACAATACACTTCATGACTTGAGTCATAAACAAACTGATAGCTGATGACATCTTTTCTTACCATACCTACTAACCAGGAAAACCCTAAATGACCATTAGAGTGGCTGTGGGTACAAATCGTGGTAAACAAAAACATCCTTGCTCTAGCCAAAATACTGCATGATTGGATACTGACAAGGGGATACAAAAAGGACACATGTAAAGAAAAAAAAGCAGGCTCAGGACTGCCACTCTACTCATGAAACCTGGACAGGTATGGGGCTTCAATGGCACTTGAAGGCACCTGAAGTGTTCCATACCAGTGCTGACTACCCCACTCAGACTGCTGATACCAGCACTGTCTCATGATTTACCTCAGTGTCAGCCGTCTTCCTTACCTCTGCATCTTCTATTTCCATCTGTCCTTTCAGCAATGGATACAAGGAGTCAAAGGGGGAACCTAACCTAATGACTCTTGCCCTGACCTAAATACATTTACTTTATCTGAAGGGATGGAGAGTGACAGGAGAGTAATTCACAAAAAATATGAAACATATAACCACAAACAGATACCTTTATCTGTATCTTACAATAAAAATAATGGGAAAAAAGAAAAGAAAGAAATTGGGGGAAGACTTCTGCATAACTCCTCAATGACAGAAACCAAACTCTGGCATGTGCATTCAACAATGTGATAATGACAGCTAGTAATGTGAATAGCAGTGACAGCTGCTGAGGGTTTTACCTGACAAGTGATAATGACTCAGTGTTATATTCTAACTGCACACATTGTCAAGTTAATAATGTGACAATGACTTGCATTTCATTACTGCAAGGATCATCATGCTCAGACAAAGGTGACAATTGCTGCACATAACCTGTTGAGCAGAGACATTTCATTACATTCCCGGTGCAGGTGTAATGTAAAAACTGAGTCATTGCCATGTTAGAGAAAGACCAGAGTAAATTAATAATAGTAGTAGTATGATATTTATATATTATTGAGCCTTTCCTCTGGCCTAAATTCTACACATGACAAAGTCATGAATATTGTCCAAAATATATGGTTGCTCCATGCCATAATTAGTGTACAAGTAATAACATTTATCTCACTGACCATCCCACTGATTAGAATCAGGTACACAAAGTCAGAAATATCTAAACTATCTGGTTGATCCATGTAAGAATTAGTCCAAAATAAAACTAACCTATCTCACTGAACCATCCATCTGATTAGAATTAGTTATATAAGTGACAAAGGCAGAAATAGTGTCCCAAATATTTGGTTGATCAATGCTGCAATTAGTGTAAAATCAGTAACAACATACTGGTGACAATGATAAATAAACAGAGATCTCTCAGGGTAAGGTACCTGCTATGTCCCCAAACAAAAAATGTCAATATCAAGGTGCAGGTACTCCACGACTATCGAAGCTAACCATCAACCAAAAAAAAGCAAAAATCAAAAAATCAATAAAAAAAAAATTTTGAACAGCAAAAAAAACTTTATTCCATGGGTTGCTAGCGCTTTCACGTCTACTCTGAATGCTTCTTCAGATTTTAATAAAACACTTCATCACTTCTGTATTTAAACACTTATCAATTAAACAGTTAGCCAATGAAAGCCTTTGTATGAATACATAACTATAAAAAGTCAGAAACTTCCAAATAAATAAAAAGTCAGAAACTTATATTGTGAAAATTAAAAATTCAAAATTCAACATTGATGTAGTAATAGATTATTACTGTTATTAACATTTCAGATGGCAAATAGCATATGAGTATTTATTAAAAATACAAAAGCATATAAAAACAGCATGTAATAAAAACCATTTCAAGTGTATGAAACTACTGAAAAACTTCTAAAAATACATATTCCTACTAACAACAAGAAACATGAAATAGTCAAATGTACAGCAATAAATAACTGCTAATGTTTCAGAGGGCGGCTGACTAGAAAGGGTTTCAAAGTAACCCTCTCATTAAGGCCATGTCCTTCATCTGCTTTCATTCTGATGATCCATTTACATTCTTCCCTTTCAGTGAAGTTACTAACATTGCCTAATCTCAATGTGGTGTGTATCAATTCAATAACTAAGAACTCAAAGGTGTGTGTGGTACCTTGCGATGGAACATGTCTAGCCAGTGCGTTCCTGTCATTCTCCCTGTTGATTGCATATAAATGCTCTCTAACCCTTTCCCTTAACATTATATTCGTCATACTGACATAGAAAGCCTGGCATTTGGTGCAGATGGCTAAATAAACTATGTTCCTAGTCCTACAGTCTGCATAATGATCAAATGTGTATAGCACACCTGTGTCCGGATGCCTAAAGTTATTCCTGCCCAGTATGTATTTGCACTGATTGCAATTGCGACATGGAAAGGTACCCATTCTAACAGTAAGTGGTTGGTCTTGACGTCGCCTTTCATAGCATAACATGTTCCTTAAAGATCTAGTATTCTTGTAGGAAAAACTGGGGTGAGGACCTACAAGTGCTCTAAGCCTATCATCCAACTGTAGGATACCCCAGTTCTTTCTGATGACATTAGTAATACTCTTATTCTTGTTGGTATATGAAAGTACCATCCTCTTTTTACTTCTAGTTAATGGCCTGCTTTGTTCCACCTGTTCACTAGTTGCTATCCTAATGTAGGGTCTTGTTTCTTCATTGCGTTATGTTTGTTGCAGGACTATCAAATCATTATCATGGTAACCCCTTGATTTAAAGTCAGCATCTAAGCCCATCAATTCATTCCTATATGCTGAATCATCGCTTGTTAGGTGTGAACAGCATGCTGCTTGATTTTTAACAATGTTCTTGTGTATGTGTGGAGGATGCATACTATCACGATGTAAGTATGTGTTCTTTCTACAGGGTTTCCTATAAATGTTGGTAGTAAAACACCCATTATGCTTCCTGATGGTAACATCTAAGAAGTCAATCTGGTGACATGATCTCTCCCCAGTCAGCCTAAGAAAAGATGTGGTGTTGTTGATGTAACTTAAAAACTCATCTAAGATGGTAACATCACCACTCCAAACAAAAAACACATTGTCCACAAAACATTTATAATACTTGAGGTGCTGTGAATAATACTCATTTCCAAAGATATACATAGATTCCCAATAGGCTAGTACAAGGTTTGCATAAGAATTGGCACATGATGTGCCCATCGCTACCCCTGAAGTCTGCAGATAATAACCATCACCATATAAAAATACATTATTTTCTAACACTAATTCCATCAGCATGGTGATCATAATCAGTTTTAATTGTACTATCAACTCACCAATGACATTAGTGAGTTGATAGTATAATTAAAACTTTTTACTAGGGGTTTAGCACTTGATTTATTTTATGATAATGAAAACACTGAGACAAGGGATATAGTAATTAATAATTTTAGGAAACCTTCATGCTTTGTACCAGAATTGCATCCGTTTTTAGAAAGTTTTGAGAAAGTTTGTTGCAATGATTTTTATATGTTGTTTGAACAAACAGGTTTTAAATCAGAATTTTACAATTTAAGCCGACAAGAAACAGCAGCTTTAAAAATTTTACAAAACAATGATACTACAGTCATCCACCCAGCGGACAAAGGTGGTGCACTAGTGTTGTTTGATAGTGTATATTATAATAATAGAATGTTAGAAATGTTATTGGATGAAACCACATATAAAAAAATACACATGTATGATCTAAACAAGGTTATTAGTAAACTTCATGCCTCATTGTATGATATGTTGATGTCCGATATTATAAATAATGATCTCTATAATTATTGTATAGTTGAAAAACCTTTGGTACCTATCATCAGAGGTCTTCCAAAGGTGCATAAGACATTGTCTGACCCACCCTTCAGACCTATAGTCTCAGGGAGAGGCTGGCTAACTGAATGTATCTCAGTTTATACTGAGAAGCAACTTAGACCTATAGTTGACTCTACCTTCTCCATTTTGAGAGATACTAAACAACTATTGGAATCTCTAGCTGAGAGTGCTGTTGAAAAAGCATACTTGGAGAATGACATTATGATGACTTTAGATGTTCAGTCTTTATTCACCTGCATACCTAATGATATAGGGATAGACTTCCTGAGGCTTTTTCTTCTAGAGAAGGGCATGACTAACAACATAGTGATTATGATCACCATGCTGATGGAATTAGTGTTAGAAAATAATGTATTTTTATATGGTGATGGTTATTATCTGCAGACTTCAGGGGTAGCGATGGGCACGTCATGTGCCAATTCTTATGCAAACCTTGTACTAGCCTATTGGGAATCTATGTATATCTTTGGAAATGAGTATTATTCACAGCACTTCAAGTATTATAAACGTTTTGTGGACGATGTGTTTTTGTTTGGAGTGGTGATGTTACCATCTTAGATGAGTTTTTAAGTTACATCAACAACACCACATCTTTTCTTAGGCTGACTGGGGAGAGATCATGTCACCAGATTGACTTCTTAGATGTTACCATCAGGAAGCATAATGGGTGTTTTACTACCAACATTTATAGGAAACCCTGTAGAAAGAACACATACTTTCATCGTGATAGTATGCATCCTCCGCACATACACAAGAACATTGTTAAGAATCAAGCAGCACGCTGTTCACACCTAACAAGCGATGATTCAGCATATAGGAATGAATTGATGGGCTTAGATGCTGACTTTAAATCAAGGGGTTACCATGATAATGATTTGATAGACCTGCAACAAACAGAATGCAATGAAGAAACAAGACCCTACATTAGGACAGCAACTAGTGAACAGGTGGAACAAAGCAGGCCATTAACTAGAAGTAAAAAGAGGATGGTACTTTCATATACCAACAAGAATAAGAGTATTACTAATGTCATCAGAAAGAACTGGGGTATCCTACAGTTGGATGATAGCCTTAGAGCACTTGTAGGTCCTCACCCCAGTTTTTCCTACAAGAATACTAGATCTTTAAGGAACATGTTATGTTATGAAAGGCGACGTCAAGACCAACCACTTACTGTTAGAATGGGTACCTTTCCATGTCGCAATTGCAATCAGTGCAAATACATACTGGGCAGGAATAACTTTAGGCATCCGGACACAGGTGTGCTATACACATTTGATCATTATGCAGACTGTAGGACTAGGAACATAGTTTATTTAGCCATCTGCACCAAATGCTAGGCTTTCTATGTCGGTATGACGAATAGAACGTTAAGGGAAAGGGTTAGAGAGCATTTATATGCGATCAACAGGGAGAATGACAGGAACGCACTGGCTAGACATGTCCTATCGCAAGGCGCCACACACACCTTTGAGTTCTTAGTTATTGAATTGATACACACCACATTGAGATTAGGCAATGTTAGTAACTTCACTGAAAGGGAAGAATGTAAATGGATCATCAGAATGAAAGCAGATGAAGGACATGGCCTTAATGAGAGGGTTACTTTGAAACCCTTTCTAGTCAGTCGTCCTCTGAAACATTAGCAGTTATTTATTGCTATACATTTGACTTTTTCATGTCTCTTGGTGTTAGTAGGAATATGTATTTTTAGAAGTTTTTCAGTAGCTTCATACACTTGAAATGGTTTTTATTACATGCTGTTTTTACATGCTTTTGTATTTTTAATAAATACTCATATGCTATTTGCCATCTGAAATGTTAATAACAGTAATAATCTATTACTACATCAATGTTGAATTTTTAATTTTCACAATATAAGTTTCTGACTTTTTATTTAATTGGAAGTTTCTGACTTTTTATAGTTATGTATTCATACAAAGGCTTTCATTGGCTAACTGTTTAATTGATAAGTGTTTAAATACAGAAGTGATGAAGTGTTTTATTAAAGTCTGAAGAAGCGCCCAGAGTAGACGTAAAAGCGCCAACAACCCATGGAATAAAGTTTTTTTGCTGTTCAAAAATTTTTTTATTGATTTTTTGATTTTTGCTTTTTTTGGTTGATGGTTGGCTTCGATAGTCGTGGAGTACCTGCACCTTGATATTGACATACTGGTGACAATGGCTTAACTTTGACCCAGGGAATCTAGGTTCCATGAGTAGCCAGGGCATCTATGCAATAGCACTCCCCTGACCACCAAATGAAACATTCTCCCAACAATCCCGTCTGCAATCTTTCCAGGTATGCACAAGCACTCCCCTGACCACTGAGACATATCCAGTAACGATTCTTTCTGCAGTCCGTCCATGTATGCACATGGACTCCCCTGAGCACAAACTAAAACATTTCCACCACTGATCCCTTCTGCAGTCTGCCCAGAGATGCGCAAGCACTCTCCTGACCACCAACTGAAACATTTTCCACAGAGATCCCATCTACAGTCTATCTGGGAAAACATTTCCCTCACTGATCCTGTCTGTAGTCTGTCCAGGTGTGCGCAAACATCCCACTGACAACCAAGTGAAAGATTTCCTGACACTATACCTTATTCAGTCTGTCCAAGTGTACATAAGCACTCCTCTGACCACCAACTGAACCATTCTCCCACAAATCTTGTCTGCAATCTGTCTAGGTATGCAGAAACACCCCCTTGACCCCCCCCCCCCAATTATCCCCTTTGCAGTATGTCCGGGTATGCACAAGCACTCTGCTGATCAAATTAAACATTTTTACCAAGGAGCCATTCTGCAGTCCCTTCCAGGTATGCACAAACACCCCCCTTACAATAAAATTAAACATTTTCCACCACACTCCCTTATGTAGTCTGTCCATTGTATGCACAACCACTCCCCTGACTACAAAATTAAAGATTTCCTGTAAGGATCCTGTTTGCAGTGTATCCAGGTATGCACAAGCACTCCCCTGACCACTAAATGAAACATTTCCCCCAGCGACCCCTGTCTAGTTATGCATAATCACTGCCCTGACACCAAATTAACATTTCCCACAGAGATCCCTTCTGCAGTTTGTCCAGGTGTTCACAATCACTCCCCTGACCACTAAATTAAACATTTCCTCCAATGATACCTTCAGCAGTTTGTTCAGCTATGTACAACTTCTCCTCTAACCAGCAATGCATTTTCAGTCACTGGAATATGTCACAACCACAAATACATACAATGACTAAGAAAAAAGAGGGCTGATCATGATAGTGATTTTTTACTGAAAAACAAAAAAGATCACCAGTGGTACAGCTACATCCAACTTGTATCCAGGGCCCCTGTGTACATCCAGAATTCAAGTCACAGGATGAACAATTACAAAAACAGAAAGAGAGATGCAAGGAGATTAGCTGACCCCTGCATGAGAGTAGCAAGCAGTCTTCACTTTGTTCTTGTTGCACAATCAAAGCAGTTGTTATATAGCTGCTTCTACTAGAGTAACAATTTTTGCATTAGCATGCATTTCCTGAAGGTTACAAGGTCTGAAACCCAAATCCATCCATAGCCCCTTTTCCCATTTTTGGACAAGGGGTTGGGGTGTCACTTCAACAGTGACAATCGCCTCGAGCCAAGGTTCACACCGCCAGGTGGCTAGCCTGCCATAGAAACCCAAATGTATGTCATGGTTTACTGACTATAGCCCTCAGTTATTTGCAGCAGATCCCAAATTTAATGCTAAACAGTTGAAAAATATGAAGCAAATTCAAGGGCAATCTGTCATTTCTAAAATGCAGAAGAGTACCCCCCCCCCCAGTGAGGAATAAATGGGAAACCGTGGAGTATTCACTAAGGACTTCGTGTAAGAAGCTTACACCATGGTTAACATGTGGTCCTCTATGCTTGCAAAAAGTTATTTTGATGAATTCTGATTTTAATATTTTCCATAGATGTTTGTTACATGCATTCAGTGTTAATACGTTTTGAAACAGACCTTTTCATTGTGAGACATTGAGGAACATGTAACTTAATAGTCAAAATGAGGAATACTCTTCATAATGGGTACAGCTAAGACGTGTGTGTTTTTGTAAACTGAAGCTTATTTTATGACCGTGTATACATTACAGAAACAGTCTACAGGTTTTTATGTATTACTTACAAAAACTGCTGTGTATACTGCGGTGGTGGTGCTGCAGTAGCGTTGTCGCCTCACAGTTAGATGTTGCCTGTTCGATTCTCAGTTAGAGCGTCTTCTGTGTGGCGACATGCATGAATGGGCGTTCCTTCGGTGAAGGTTGTGCGTTAGGCCTGGCAAGTCAGTACATAAAAATCTACTGCCAATCATTAGTGGACCAGAGTACCACTGTGGTGACCCCTAACCGGGAAAAAGCCGAAAGACACAAACAAACAAACTTACAGAAACTGCTGTGGGCTAACTGTGGCATTGTTCTTATTTTGTACAGTATATGCCTAACGTTTCATGGATGGTAAAAATTGGTTTGTGGGCAATATTAACGTAGTTTCCTTCAGCTGACTGTGTCATGATGGCATGCTTCAGAACTCTTGAACCCATGGCAAATGATATTCCTGCCTAGCTGCATTTTTTTCCTCAGACACTTTTTTTCTGACTTATAATTTATTTTTGTGGTTTGTGGAGAAACCCGTATGCGATAACTTTTGTCAGGAACCGAGTTGTAGTGTTCTATAGCTGTGGCATTGAAAGTTTTCCTGTCTTGTCAGCTACATTACAGTAATTTAAGCCCAAATGCAGTAACGCAAACATTTTGTTGCATGCCAAACACCCACCCGTGTAAAAAAAAAATAGATAATCAGTTTCTGACATTCCACTCCTTCACACACAAAAAAATCATTAGTAAGTACCAAATGTTCCGACCTATGGAATCAAAAGACACAGACCTGCCTTCAAATCATGGGCAAAATAAACATTAAATGATACCTATCCCATTAAATAGGATTTGTCCCATCATTACTGTACCTGACAGAACCAATGACAGTAAACTCCATCTCGTGTAATGCATCCCCGCTGGCTGTCCAGTACGCTTTCCAATTCTTCACGGAGCCTTTCTGCCTCCTGTTCACTTTCCTCTTCTGCTAGCCCCGACCTGCACGTATGTTAAGACCTAGATTAATATTAGGCTAACTGCCCTTGTAGGCCATTTTAAGCCGAATCAGTCAGTTATCCCATTACTAAAAAAAAAAAATAAGGTGCTCCATAACCAGCCTGCTGATATTTAAAAGCAATGGCAACAGTTACTGGGGAAAAATAATCTATCCTAAGTGGCAGAGAGATTAGTAACATAGCTTTCGACTATTTCTGATTTTACAGACTGTCCATAATTTTGCCTAACATTTTTCCCTGTCCCTCATATAATTTTTGATTTTTTGGTAATGTTCTAAAGGCACATGTCACTCTAATTCCAGATATCTAAAAGTTTCATATGTATGATTTTTTTTCCAGAAAATTTTAGCATTTGCTGCTCCACAGTGCTTAGGTCTGTAGTTTGTCTCATTTTTGGTACCTGCTCTGTACAATCTGCATTTCCTCCCCACAGGTTTTTCAGGGTATTTGTCAAGTGCTCTAGGGGAATCGGTTATCCTAAATTTTGCCTGTAGATGCATGGTGTGTGTGTGTGTGTGTGTGTGTGTGTGTGTGTGTGTGTGTGTGTGTGTGTGTGTGTGTGTGTGTGTGTGTGTGTGTGTGTGTGTGCGCTCATCCTGTGATGGACTGCCTTTCCTTTCAGGATTCGTTTCATTGCCTTATAGCCACTGTGCTCAACTAGGTTGTAATTTCCTGTGACGCTGGACTGGATAAAGTGGATCATTAGAAAATGAATAAACTTTTGTTCAGTATTTAAAAAAACAGAAGAGCTGGAGTGAAACCCGGCACAAGAATTAATATGGATGGATGTGGGATTATGTATGTCATCCACACTAGTTCAGTAGAAAATAATTTTGAATGAACTCTTAAAATGAAGATGGACAGAGGAATGGTATATCAAGGAAATTATCCAAGAATTCTGAAATATCATGTTGAATGAGCCGCACCTCTGACTGCTCTCCTAAAAGATAACTGCCAATGGCAGGAATTGCTTTATGCTCATAAGCACATTACCGGAACGTAACTTCAAAAGACAAAAAAAACTACAAAGGAGGATCAGTAAGTCAAGACAGAACACTAGCAGAGCAGCTGCAATGAAAGAAGAAAAAAAAAAGTGTTCTTAGAAGGTGTACACAAGTGAGAGGAATTGCTATCTATAGAAATATTTATCACTGCATGCAGCAGAGTCTGTGACAGGAAAGCAGTTGCCTCTGTGATTTATATTTCTTTAGTCCGTAGTAAACGACAGGAGTATGTCCTGGACCTGCATCAGTCAACAAAAAAGTACCATGACTTCTGCTTAAAAAGTCACAGTAAGCATACAGCTGGTGCACAGGGGCAAACATTTTAAAATAAGTGAAATAAGTAAGCAACCAAAGTGTTCAAACAAAATAATGCACATCCACGTATTTATAGCTGTCTGGTCAAATGCAACTACTAGAAGTTACTAACCGCTTGCTAATGCATTCAATTAAGCACTAACAGCATGGTTAAATTAATTTGATTGTGCTGTTTACTATAGATATTATTAGATGAAATTAGGTTGGGGGTGGAGGTGTTGCACAAGTGGATGCTTGGATTGCAAGAATCTGATTGGCTGCCACCACTTGCAGTATCAACAACGTTTTACATGGATTTTCTACTAAAAGTTTAATGTGACCTTAATGTAAAAACACGCTGAATCGTAACTATATAAGATAAATTACAAGATCAGTTACTATTTCATAGGTTCATAGGTAGGTACTAGGCTATCGGCCCTGGGGCCTATACAAGCCCAGGCAAAAAGGTACCCTGGCTTTTGCCACCCAAGAAAATTATATTCCTGTGCCACTGTCGAGCAGAGCCACAGAGGTGATCCCCGGGATGAATTTCCTATTTCCCATCCAATCATCAAATTTTTCTTGAAGAGTGCTAATGAGGAGCTTTGTTTGATATAGATAGGTAGTTTACTCCAGAGTATGGGAAGTCTCTAGGACAGTAATCTATCCCTCCAGCATGTTCTGTTTATTGTGGTGACAAGGTTTAGGTCCCTAGAGTGTGTAGCTCGGAGGGATTGGGATTTCTTTAAGTGGAACATGTCCAATAGCTCTGGGTTTGACATACCTTTGTATGTTGGGCAGAGATCACCTCTGAGTAGGCGATATGCAACGGAGTAAAGCTGGAGTTTTTTTGAGACGGTCTGCATAGGGCATCTGTTTGAGGCCAGTAATCCTCTTTGTAAGGTATTTCTGCGGCCTTTCCAATTGTTGTAGATGTCTTGTGAGGTACATACCAAAAGGGGTGTTGCACTCTATAATGGGTCTAATGAGTGATGAGTAGAGGGGAACAATGACCTCTTTATTTTCTGGATGAGAAACCTTTTGTGATGAGGTGTGCCATGTAGAAGGATTTTCTGACTACTGTGGCGATGTGATTATCAAAGGAGAGACTACTGTCCACCTGTGTCCCAAGGTCTCTTATCACACTTTCGGTGTTAAGCATACTACCTCCTATGTTGTAGTTCATGGGTACAGAGTTTTTACCAAAGGGGATGACAATGCACATTTTGGCACTGAGCTTGAGGCCATGGCTTTGACACCAGGCATCTGTCTCAGTGAGGCCCTTTTGTAGGATGTCCACATCGTTAGGAGTTTTGATTATGGCTCCTAGTTTGCAGTCATCTGCGAACTTCATTAGCCAAAGACCCTCTGTGTTAGCCTGTACTTCAGAGTAGTAGATACCAAACAGGAGAGGACCCAGGACTGAACCCTATGGTACTCCACTTGTTACTGGTCTGAAGTTGGATTTGGAGTGTGCTACTTTCACAGTGTGGGTTCTGTCAGTGAGCCAATTGGCAACCCATCTTGTGACATAGGGATTTATACCTAGTTTAGTGAGTTTATCTATAATTCCAGAGTGGGCGATGGTGTTGAAAGCCTTGGCAAGATCTAGATAGGCTGCGTGAACCACCTTACCCTTGTCTACGGCTTTGGTGACTGCTTCAAAGAAGTCTATCAGGTTTAGGAGACATGATCTGCCTTTTACAAACCCGAACTGGGTGGGATCCAGAGTTTGGAGATTACCAATGTCTTTGTTTATAAGTTCCATGATGATATGTTCCATGGCCTTGCAGACCAATTTCAGCGCGTTTTACATTAAGCTCAACTAAAAATCTGCAACTACAGTTTCTCGCACTTGTGGAAGGCACTTGGGGGAAACAGCTTGCGATTCATATCTTCTCATGGCGCGCTCGGATGTAAGCACAGAGGCGCCATGAGAAGGCACTAGGGGTTAATGAGTTAAACTCACTGTTTGACTTTAAGGCAGCAAAGCACTGTGATACCTGAATTCTGCGCTAGACAAGGATGCTAGTCAGGTTCTTTCTCCAATTATCTGGGGGCTTAAAGAGTGCATCTGCTTTATTGGGAGCCACAGACCGCAGTCTGAGTGCTTACAGGCTGATTAAATGGTATATTTTATAATGTGTGCCACAGAAAGATGACATAAGGTTCCAATTTCCAATTCTTCTTTCCCTAAAAAAATCTGAAGCACTTCTGAAGAGTAGAAAATGCAATAGAGATCAGTCCATACATTATCTGTGATCCTCCATGTCTTCTCAAAACAGGATTCGACTAGCAGAAAGTTGTATGCTGGGAGACTCAGTGTCCTTATCTGCCTCACAGGCACTGTCCTCTTAGGTCTTCAGAGTCCACAAAAGGCAGCTGAGAGGAGGAAACCTCAAACCTCCACCCACTCTAGCAGCCTATGGAAGTATGGTGGTGGGTCAAATACATGATGGGTGCACATCAGGTGATGGACTACAAATGCACCTGCCTGGTACTGATAAGGCAAAGGCCAAGAAGTTAAGGTAAATAAATATGAATTATACCAACTAAAAACGCAAAAGAAAACTGGTAATCTAAAATGAACTTTTATTACAAAAATAAAAACAAATAGTTTAATTCTGTGTATATGAAGAAGGATGAAGGCACTAATCAGAATAACCAATACTAAAAAATGAGGATATTCTGATTAGTGCCTTCATCAGAATAACCAATACCAAAATATGAGGATATTTAATACAGCAAATATCAGCCACATGGTTGGACTTCGGCCCATCAAAAACTCCAACAAACAATATACAATGAAATTTAGCGCTGAAACTAGTTACTGTTTATAAAATACCAGAAAAGTAAAACATGTTAAATTAATTAACTTAAATCAGTGTTGTCACAGACAAGTAAATCAGCTATAAATGTTGAAATTCAATCAAGTAAAATACAAAAGAAGTAGAAGCACTACTCCTTGGTATATGTATTTATACATGCAAGTCTATTTTAAAAGGATCAAATGGAGAACACTTTTTAAACTCATACATTTAAGTACTGGGGTGACTTGCATTTAGATATAATTATTAGTAAAGTTCATTTTTAAAAAAAAGAGCTATCAAAGTTACCCTCCAGTGTTGGATCATTTGACAGTCAGTATTTATCATGACTGCAGACTGCATGTTGATGTTCATAAATCTGCTGCGATAGCCTCAGCATACTGTCACAGTCTGAACATCTTGCAACATACAAAACATGGCTATTACCAGCAAAATGTTCAGTCACATCAACATGTTTGTTCATGAGTCAAGTCTTAAAAAAGCCCCTCTGAAATAAACCGACATTGAGGACCAAGTCCAAAGCTGTAAGTTCCTGCAGGCTTATTAGAAATTGCTGGATTTTTCTGACTACATCTTTTTTTTTTTTTTTTTTATTCATGAACACAACAAAAGGTGCCACCAACTATTTTTTTACTCATGAACACAACAAAAGGTGCCACCAACTACTATGATACATCTTAAAAGGCTGTCAGAATTCTGCATTAGTTAGTTATAATATACTTCATGGGGTGCTGCAACAACCCATTTCCTCATTCTCTAGATATCGAAGGCACTTCTAGAGGGAAGCAGTGGGAATCAGAGCTCAGTCCATAAAGTAATCACGATTTCACAGTACTCTTCAAAGAAGGGGTTAGTTAACTGGAGGGGAACTGACAACTAGGGCAATACTGAAGAGAGGAAATGGGAATTAATTTTTATTTTTGTTTTGTTTACACCTTCCATATAGTGATGTGACTATGCAGTTACCATATTTAACTATTGGCAGTGTACATGTGCTACACAGCAGTCTTGTCTCTTAGAAAAAAAAATGCTTATTTCTTTTTCTGTGAACATCAATGAGTATCAATGTTGCTTTGTAGATATCGTGGGTTTTGGCATTTGTATTTGCAAGATTTGGTCACGGACTCCACAGCTAGTATTTTATTAAAAGGGAAGGTATGAGCTACAATTACAGCTTTCTGACTATTTAGCCTGCACAAAACAGCAAAGATTCAGCATACTTGAAAAAAATGGAAACATACAGCGGTTAGCATTGCCTCCTCAAAGCAAGAGGTCTCAGGTTCAATTCTCATCTGGGGTGCCTTCTGTGCGGAGTCTGCATGTCTACCTTGCAGTCATGTGGGTTTCCTCACAGTGCTCCAGTTTCCTCACACATTCCAAAGACATGCAGTAGGTGAGTGTGTGTGTGTGAGTGAGTAGTGCGAATGAATTACCGTGGCATGGCTAGCCACCCGGCGGTGTCAACCTTGGCTCGAGATGATTGTCACTGCAGAAGTGACACCCCGACCCAATGTTCAAAATGGGAAAAGGGGTTGAGGATGGATGGATGGATACAGCAGTTCCTTTAATTGAAGTAATTTCAGAAACCCTTGCAAATTTGCTCTACAAGTCTGATTGCCACTGGATACCATTTCAGAGTCCTGCTGTTCAGCTGTTAAGTCAGGGACAGCACAGAACTGCCATTATCATGCAATAAATCAAACACAAGTCCTGGATTAACTGACATCTTAGAACAGGCCATTGCAATGCTAATCCAGAAAGGCTTACCTAACTCAGACCTGGACAAACGTCAAAAGTGTAACATGCATACTGGCAAGTTACTGCCAGTATCTCTGAAACTATACAACTTAAGTAGTCCTCCCAAAAAACATAACCCCCCAAAACCTTCTTTGCAAGTTTTTAGACATTTTAACTTTACAATAATTAAAATAAAAAATGACAGTCTTAAAAATAGCCAAGTAGGCAATAAAAGAAAAACATTTAATTTGCAATTCATAGTGATGAAACCATGAGAAATGTACCAGGTCTTTTTATTTAAATTTAAGCAGAATTCCTTGCACAAAATGAATTACCCTTACCTCTGTGAACTTCACTCACCTAACCACCTACAACTGAGGCAACTTGGGATAAATATGGCTAGGCTTGTAAGGGCTCAAGGGCCGTTAGCCTAGTAACCTCCTATGAATAAAATGTGCATGCTATGGTGTATGTCTGGCTACACTGTGGGATGTCATGTTAAAAACCTGAAAACAACTATCATCTCATTTACTAAAACAAATAACTAAGAACTAGATTTAATACACATAGACCACTATGACTGTTAAAAATGAATCTTGTATGATATACCTAGTATTATACCATGATCCCCCCAAAACGTGCACGCTGATTGGCCAGCGTGCCCGTTGTAAATCGAGTTATACTAATGGAAAAAGGTCCGGTCGCCCGGACTTTTTTCCATTAGTATAACTCTTTTTTTTTAAACACTGTCTCGCTATGTTAAATGGGTTTAACATAGCGAGACAGCTTTAAAATAAGCAACGGAGATCTCCGTTGCTTATTTTAAAGCTGTCTCGCTATGTTAAACCCATTTAACATAGCGAGGCAGTGTTTAACGGAGAAAGCAAGATCTCCGTTGCTTTTTAGTCTCGCTATGTTAAATGAGTTTAACATAGCGAGACAGTTTTAAAATAAGCAACGGAGATGTCCGTTGCTTATTTTAAAACTGTCTCGCTATGTTAAACTCATTTAACATAGCGAGACACTAAAAAAAAGCAACGGAGATCTTGCTTTCTCCGTTGCTTTTGCCCACAGCTCTGATGTACTGCGCAGGCGCGCAGTACATCAGAACTGCCGCGGATGCCAAGACATCTGCGGAAGGGCAGTAAACAGGCATTATACTATGCCATTATTTAAGAAAAGTAATAGTTTCTTTTCTTAAATAATGTCATGATATGATAGCAATAAGACACTTCTGGGTGTGGGTAATGCTAAATTTACCCACGGTTGGCTTTGTTTGGATCCTCGGGCTTCGCCCTCGGGACCAAACCACGCCAACCGTGGGTAAATTTAGCATTACCCACACCCAGGCGTGGGTTATTGCTATAGTATCCTTTGACCACGCATCAACCACTATTTCCCACGGCAATGTACACACATTGTGAAAGTGGTTTCAGCAAAAACTTATGAAACCACTGCACCTGATGACGCTATGGAACATCTAATAAGAAAATTATCAATGCATACACGAAAAAAAAAAAACAGGTAGCAATAACATTTTACAATGCAAAATTTCCCAATGCAGTTATACAAGGAGGTCTCAGATAGATCAAAATGCATCCACAGTGATAAGGAAAGCATTTGGGGTTGTACATCTGATTACAACAGGCATTCAAAGAACAAATTCCTTTTCATACCTCTAGTTAAATGAATGACTGAACATAATGCAACCTTTTGTATTTATTTCATTTTCTTTTTATTCTTGAAAATCATGGAGATAAAATTTTTCTGTTAAATATTAACACAAATGATAAAAGTGTAAATCAAAAATGACAATTTTAAGAATATAAACATGTACATAACTTTGTTCCATGAAAAAAAAATTCTTCAAAACATAAATATATGCTAAGCAAATATTTAAAAAATGATTAAAAAGAACTAGGATTTGTTAAATCATTTAATTACTTATAAAATTCAGTGTTAACTGATAACCAACTTGTGTGCATGTAATAATTAGATTTGCATTTATTCATTGCCACATAACTGACAAGTGATGTACTAAATGCAGAGGCTAAACATCCATCTTAAAATGGAAGAGTAGTAAATATTTCATTTCTGAGAATAATGCTCAGTATTCTGCAGAAAAATATCAACAAATCAATCAATTTCCTTTCATTTAACATAAAGCTATTCCTCATAGCTGCTGTTGGTTTGGCTACTTTGCCTGAGAGTTACAGAGAATCTGCTGCATCAAAAGCCATCCACTGCTGAAAGAATAAAGTAAGCATCATTGTACACATCTGCTGATTATTTTACTGTATTTCATAAGAATCCTGTATTTGTTGCATTTCTCTCACTTTAGTGCAGTTTCAAAGTATAACTGTTTCCACTTCTGCTTAAGTACTTAATACACTGTGACCGCTAGTTTTACAGGACTGTAGTATCTAGATTGCGTGGTTTCCCCCTGCACTTGAACTCTAAAACCAGCATTTTTACATTGAGTTTTTTTGACTGCATTATTCTTGCAGAAGTATGCTGTAGCAAACCTACCCGAGTTGAGGGGTGCTGGTTTAAAGATTATTCTGTGTTGCTCCTGATTGGTCTGTAGGCCTTGTTATTGTAAAACTTGTTTTTCTGATTCTATATAAGCCCAGTGTTTGTGCATGGATGCTGTCTGTGCAGAGGTGGTTAGTAGTGCCCTGTATAGAAGCTAACTCTTTCAAGTTAAAACGCCCCTTAGAATAACTACTTCTGCAACCTTCTCAAGTCCCCTTGCTTCCTTGTTGGATAGCTGCAGTTCACATTGAGTAAAGCACACATTCTTCGTCCATGTGCTATCATCCCAGTCCTGTTAAATCTCCCCACTCTTCTCCCTGGTTAAACACTTAGTAAAAAAAAAAAAAACTGAAACCATGACAGGCACTTTCCTGCTATCTCTATGGTCAGGCTGGTGGACATGGGCATCCTCAGGCAATGTAGTAATCACCTTATGTATACTGACAACCACTTAACCCTGAAACACAGTATGTGAGAGATAGTTACAGTATGAAAACGACACACTACTCTCCCGTACTGACAAATCAAATGACAAAGGGGTTGTAAGCACACACACATCATTTCCCTCACTAAATAAGGTCTCGACACAAACCCACATATGTGGAGGTATTCAACTAACTTACCTAAACCTGAGAGGTCTCCCGTACACTGCCCTCTGAAACCACATGCAAACAAAACCAAGTCAACACCAACGACAAGACATAAAAATAGATATCACAGTCTCTCCACAAGCAAGACTCTAATGAGAAACACCACCACTCAAACATCTTGGCCATAGGAGACTCCATCATGAGACATACGGACACCCCCCCCCCCACCAGGTTGGATAAAGAGAGGTTTACAGACGGTTGCCTGTCAGGGACCAGGATTCACCAGATCATGCAGGTGCTCAGGTCACTCAACCACAAGTACCCTACCAATATGACTTAGTCACAGTCCATGTTGGTGTGAATGACCTGATGCTACCTCTCTGGACTATGTGAACAGAGACATGCTGAATCTCTGAATATGTTTCACAGACAGGTATGAACCTCGCTCTGAGCAGCACTCTACCCTCACCAAGAATTATACCATAATACAAACAGAAAATGACTGACTTCAATAACTGGCTTAGCTACTGGTGTCATTCCGAGGGATCCAGTATTTGTCAGCCTAGGCTGATATGATTGACAAACTACCCTGCTGTGCCAGAGATGGTCTGCACCGGTTGCTGCTAGGCTTTCGAGTACTGACCAAAGCATTAGCCAGCCCCATAGTGCCTTTTT
Organism: Protopterus annectens; assembly: GCF_019279795.1. Taxonomy (NCBI): domain Eukaryota; kingdom Metazoa; phylum Chordata; order Ceratodontiformes; family Protopteridae; genus Protopterus; species Protopterus annectens. The sequence continues at coordinate 467,078,498 of NC_056726.1, forward strand.
TAGGCAGTGCCAAACCAACAGACCTACCCAAGTGACAAATTCTTCTAATGCCAAGCTGAAGGTACTACTGCTCAATGCTACGTGTCTTAACAATAAACTGCACACACTGGAAGCTCTCCTAATCCTGGAGAATACCGACTTCTGTGTAGTTACAAAGAAGTGGTTCACGGCTGTGGAAAGCACCCTGGCAGTGCAAGGCTACAATGCCCATCACTTATTCAGACCATCCTCTAAAAGGAAAAAAATGATAGGAGGAAGTGTTTCCATCTATATAAAAAGCAATTACATTGGTTAATGACTCACTTGAGATACTCCATGTCCAGCTGACCATAGGCAAAAATCCCCCACCATATCATCACTAATTACAGATCCCCAACCATGAAAACTACTCTGCATACCTGAAGTTACAAGAATCACTTACCATTCAGCCAAACACACTACTCATGGATGATAATCCCTCTATAAACTTGGGAAACATACATGACCACTAATATGCAGGCTCAGAGATTTCTGGAATTTGTCAATGCAAATGCTCTGGAACAGCTGGTCTTCACTCTCACTAGTAGCTCAAATATCCTTGACACAGTACTCACAAACATGGGGGAGTGTTGCACTACCTCAGAGTAATATCCTCATTGGTAAAACTGGAACATACATTTATTTTAAAGGAGACCAATTTAACAGTAAAATCCCCATCAAACCCTAAAACATAAAGAAAATTTTCCAAGACAAATTATGTTCTATTGAGTGATAGCATGTTTATTTTAAACCTCCCCTAACCCTGAAAACACAGAGACCTATGCAGAAGTATACATGAATGCCCTGTACAACCACTTAAACTGCATTGAAACATCAGTACCTGACCAAACTAAACCGTCTGGCCAGAAAAACAAGTCACCCTGATGGACCCCTGGCATAAACAGACTATACAACAGAAGGAAGACATTCCTGTCTAAAAGTGGGAGTGTGCACAACACAAAAAAACAAATCTATCATTAGTCTTAATCAGGTAACTAGTGAAGACTTCAAAAGCTCAATACGAGACTAAAATAGTCTTCCAAGCAAAGGATAATTGCAAAGCATTTTTAGTTGTGTCTGAAATCTTAAGGGGAACTACTCAACAATGTGCTGAGTTGGCTGTAGGTGACACCACCTACATCCAAGCCACAGGAAATAGCAAACCTGCTGGCCAATAAGGTCAGCTCAAATTTCACCCCCCCCTCCCATCACCTTCAGTCACTCAACATGAAATACCCCTTACCATTTATTTGCCTCTTATCACAAAAGAGCAGGTCATGGTGTCTATTAAAAAACTTGAAACATTACCTATCAGACCCACTCGGATCTCTACTTAACCACAGTCTCCTGACAAGTTTTGTCCCAGAAGAGTGCAGGACAGCAACAGTCATCCCTCTGCATAAGGGGGGACTGTCAACAGACTCGGGGAAACTACTGACCCATAAGTCTGACTAGACTCATATGCAAAGCTATGGAAAGGATAATCATGGACCTGATTAAGAACAACATAGGAAATTTCCAGACTCTAGACCCAACCCAATTTGGCTTCATCAAGGACAGGTCCTGCCTGCTCAATCTGGTGGACTTATTTGAGAAGATCACCAAGGCCATGGATGAGGGTAACAGTGCATACTGCCTATCTTGACCTGGCCAAGGAATTTAGATAGACTCACAAAATTGAGCATAAACCTCTACATTAGATGAATAGCCAAAGTGCTCACAGATAGCACACGTCATTAGAGTGGGGGAATCCGCATCCAGCAAGAGGCCAATTCCCAGTGGAGTACCACAGGGCTCAGTGCTGGGCCTCCTCCTGTTTGGGATATACTTCTCAGATGTCAAGGCAAATGTAGATGGCCTTTGGCTAACCAAGTCTGCAAGCTAGGGGCAATCACTGACTCCCCAAATTATGCTGATATCCAACAGAAAGGCCTGATGCAGACTAATGACTGGTGTTAGAGACATGGCCTCAAACTAAATGTAAAGATGTGCATAATAATACCCTTTGGGAAATCAAATACCCTGCAAATTACAACACTGATAACACCCCCCCAAAAAAGACTGGACCCAGTGGTGAGAGATCTGGGTACTCAGACAGTAATCTGAAGTTTGACCATGATGCGTTTGTGGTGGTGAGGAAACCCTCCTATGTGGCTCAGCTTGTAAGTAAGGGCATGGCATCCAGATCTAATGATGTCAATAATACCACTAGACTTGGCACCATCAGACCAATAACAGAGTATAGTGTACCCTTTCTAATGTACCTTGCCAGGCATCTGCAACAACTGGAGTGTCCACAGAGATTTCTCACAAAAACAAAAACAAAAAAAAACATCACAGGGTACAACAGTATTCAGTTTCCTACTGATTACTGAGGGGTGACTTATCCCTGACCTACATGGCAGTCTCTGACCTAGCCCTGATGGAAATGTTGCATAATCACAAAAGTGCACAAGGATTACCCATTGCAAGGATCTAAACCTGAACTCTAACATGAATAGATCCTGCTGGGGAGAGAGATGTATGTCCCAGACACTGCCCCTCCTCTGGAGGAGGGTTCCTATTCATGTGAAGCAGAGCCCTTCCTTGTTCATCTTCAAGCATAATCTGAACCAATGGATGGGAAATCGCAAATTCACTCCTGGGGTGGTGCACTGTCCCTTACGGACAGAGGCAGTCTGTAAAAACAGCCAAAACCCAATTTGCTGACCCTTACCTTTCCCCTAGGGATATAAAATTGGATAAAATCTGGGTAAAACTGGCTAGGCTTGTAAGAGTTCTTGAGCTGTTAGCCTAGTAATTTCCAATGAGCCTATGGAAATCATTTATTTCTTTTACATATTCATATCACATAAGCAGTAATTCTAAAGATATTTTTGTATTTTACTGAAATCTTCCAGCATCCACATTCAGAAATTTCCTCAATTTGTTTGTTTCTGTCTTTTGGCTTTTCCCGGTCAGGGGTCGCCACAGCAGAACTCTGGTCCGCTAATGATTGGCAGTTGATTTTTATGTACCGGCTTGCCAGGCCTGACGCACAACCTTCAACGAAGGTATGCCTATTCACGCATGTCTCCACGCAGAAGACGCTCTAGCTGAGAATCGAACCGGACAGCGTCTTACTGTGAGGCAACAACGCTACCTCTTTTTTTATTTATTTATTGTTTGTTTATTTTTTTATTGTTGGCCTCTTTCAAATCTCTCACAAAAAGCTCTAGTGACACATCTCAACAGGTTATGTAGGACTTTCAGGCCTGTCACAGTTTGAACTCAGGGCTGGAAGGGAGCCATGCAGTACATTGACTGACCTTACTGTATTTATACACACTGAGCAGAGTGGAGGAGAGGTGTTGACTACAACTCTTAGCTGAGATATACAAGTATCCTGTTTTTTTATTATTTATACTGAATATTGTTTCTAGCAATTTATATATAGCACTTTTTCTTGCCTGCTGCATAGTTTTTGAGTGTATTTTTATTGCTATTAACTAATCTGCACGGGTAACTGATTTGTTTGCAGTTAAAAGCATTCTGTAGAGTCTCATTCTCCTTTATCTATTTAAAAACTTTCATTTTGTGGCTTTCTGTGGTGCTTACTGTCTATAGGCTAATATCTTTAAGCCCTAACTTTGAGAGGGTTTCTGTCTATACACACTGAGCAGAGTGGAGGAGAGGTGTTGACTACAACTCTTAGCTGAGATATATAAGTATCCTGTTTTTTTTTTTTTTTTGATTATTTATACTGATTATTCGGCTTGGCTTGGGAGTGCCTTCTGTGTGGAGTCTGCATGTCCTCCCCGTGGTTGGGTAGCGTTCGAAAGACATGCGTGTGTAAATGGACGTTCCTTCATTGAAGGTTGGGCGTCAAGCTGGCACCTCGGCATTTCGTAAAAATCTACTGCCAATCATTAGCGGACCGGAGTTCCGCTGTGGCAACCCCTTACCAGGAAAAAGTCGAAAGACAAACAACAACATTGTTTCTAGCAATTTATATATAGCACTTTTTATTGCCTGCTGCATAGTTTTTGAGAATATTTTATTGCTATTAACTAATCTGCACGGGTAACTGATTTGTTGGCAGTTAAAAGCATTCTGTAGAGTCTCATTGCTCCTTTATCTGTTTAAAAACTTTCATTTTGTGGCTTTATGTAATACTTACTGTCTTGTAGGCTAATAGCTGTAGTATTGTCCTAGTTCAGAATTGCTGGCTTTGGGCTTGTTTGTTTATACAGTGATTGTTCAAAGCACATGAACAGGCCATCTTGAATTAGCTGAAGCCTTTCTTTACCTTGGCTAGATTGTGTTAATTGGCTGCTGGCTAGTGGGGGCTGGTTCTTTTGTGTTTTTGCAAAAAAAAAAAAAAATTGTCTAAGGTTGTATCTTCTGGTATTTAAGCCCTAACTTTGAGAGGGTTTCTGTCTATACACACTGAGCAGCGTGGAGGGCAGGTGTTGACTACAACTCTTAGCTGAGACATACAAGTATCCTGTTTTTTTTCGATTATTTATACTGATTGTTTCTAGCAATTTATTTATAGCACTTTTTATTGCCTGCTGCATAGTTTTTGAGTGTATTTTATTGCTATTAACTAATCTGCATGGGTAACTGATTTGTTTGCAGTTAAAAGCATTCTGTACAGTCTCATTGCTCCTTTATCTGTTTAAAAGCTTTCATTCTGTGGCCTTCTGTAGTGCTTACTGTCTTTAGGCTAATAGCTTTAGTATTGTCACCACCCTCCCTTCCCTGTTGGTGTCTTGCTGTTACAGTTGGTGGCTTTGCAGTTGCCCGCCCCTACTATAAATCTGATCTGGGACACTCCTCCCAGTCTAGTGTCATTAGCTCATTCTACCCAATACAGAGAGAACATTTGATAAATCCTTCTGTTTCTCCTTTTTCCCTTTCAAAAAAAAAAAAAATTGCCTGAATCTCCTTGTGTTCTGACTGTGCTTCTCAAACATTTTGGAAATATAGAGGATATTTTAGAGCATTTATTATAACTATGAACCTATATGGGAGATCGTAGGTTTACCCCGGGTATCACTTCTGTGTCACTGTTAGACAGAGGCACAGTATACTAACCTCGAAAAGGGGCATAGCAAAATAAATTTAAAATGGGTGGCGAAAGCCAAACACATTCTGGCTAGGCTTATAAATGCCCTAGGGCAGATAGCCTAGTATGAACCCATGAACTGTAATTGCCTTAATATTGCTACAACTCAAGTGCTCTAGGTTGCACTGCATCTGAAGTGTTTGTGTGTTTTAGCTGCTTTTCTGTATATATAGACGTCTCTGTATATGTAGACTAGCTACTTATTCTGCTGTGTTACTGCCTTTTAAATCATTTTTCAGTTGTGCACTTGCCTTGCTCCATTTAAAAAGTTTTAAATTGCTAATTTTGTAGAGTTTTAATTGCATTTACTGTTTAGGACTACACACTCAAGTGTGTTAGCCTTGCCTGTGTTTATTTACTGTATTATTGCATTGTTTAGCCTGTTTCAACAAAAAAAAAAATACTATCTTGTTTGCTTGTTTCCCACCTTTTCTATCTCGTCCATATCCCAAGCTTTGCTTGTCTCAGGACTATTTTCTGTGCTCAGAGCTATCCAGACCTTGCTGTGGTAGAGGGAAGTCCTACTGCTTACCAGTGGGACTGGTGAGCATTGTACTGCCTGTCTAATGTAAGAGGAGTGGTTTCCAGCTCTGAAATTGTAATTTTATTAGCCTTTTTGGGCTGATTTCTATCCCTTTCAACGTTCTGGCTTAAAAACGTGTGCGTTTGCACATTTTTCACATCGTGCAGCACTGCGAGGCTACAGTTAAACTATTCCAGGTACCAGAAAGTCTGCTCTTCAAATATTCCCTTAGAACTAGCTGGTTTCTCAGTAGTAGCACTAAAATCTGAACCCTTGTGGCTAGCAATTGCTCTAGAACCTGCTGGAAAGCACTAGGAAGCCTGAAACTGATACAAGCACTCAGCACTCCTTGTCAATAAGGGGAAATTAATCATAGGCACTAAACAACCTATAACTGCAAAGTACCTTGCAAAGGTAAGGGAAAACAGCTCTTAAACTTTACAAAAAAGCACCTAAACAGGCATGTCCAAGGATCAGCTTCCGGTGATTTCTCCTGTCCACCTGGTGAATCCGGGCATACTGGGGCAATGCGGCAACTGCCTCATGTACACAGACAATCCTCTCCTCCTACCACCCAACACTACAACCTGCGAGAGATGCACTTTCATAGCCAAACTGGAAGCAAAGCTCTCTCCGGCCAAAATTGTGCTAGACAGGCAAGAGGAAAAAGTTAACACCTGCATTACACCTCAAGCAACTCATAGCCCTTCAAAACCCACACCATCAGCACCCACACATAGCAACACTAAACCCACATATGCGGAGGCCCTTAATATTAACCTGCCCAAGCAACAAGGACCTCCGAAGCCGAAACGCAAACAAACACCAGTCATAACCAAAGTGACACATAGCTCACAACACCAGGGTGCCACCCACTAACACCACTAAGGCAAGACAATGTACCCAACACTTTAGTCATAGGTGACTCTATAGTCAGGCACACTGATGTCCCACTCACCAGGCTGAACAAGGAGAAAATTACAGTCAGCTGCCTGTCAGGTGCCATGCACTCAAGTCACTCCACAACAAGTACAAATACGACTCTGTCATTGTCCATGCTGGAGTGAATGACTTGAGACGTACCTCCCTGGGCTACATGAAAAGAGACATGGAAGAACTCTTGGATCATGTGACCCAGGCAGGTATGACCCTAGCCCTGAATAGCATCCTGTCTTCGCCCAGAATGTTACGACAGTATAAGGACACAATGATCGACTTCAACAATTGGCTAAGTTTCTGGTGTCATTCAAAGGGGATCCAGAATTTGTCTGCCTGGGATGACATGATCGACAAACCAAGATGCTTTGCCAGAGATGGTCTGCACCTGTCACCCCTGGGATTCAGGCTACTGGCTGAAGCTCTTGCCACCCCTATAGTGCCTTTTTTAGGCAAGGTTCAAAGGATAAAACCACAACCGCAACAGATACAAGCATGCAAAATCTGAAGGTAATGCTACTCAATGCTAGAAGTCTAAACCTCAAAATGCACTCTCTCAAGGCAGTCCTAAAACTGGAGAACATATCTGCGCAGTAACTGAGACCTAGTTCAAGGCTCCAGAGAGCACCCCTGCAATACCAGGCTACAATTCTTACCACACTTTTCGGCCACAAAACCAAGACTGAAACACTAAAGGTGGAGAAGTGTCCATATTCACTAAGGATATTCACACCTCCAGGCTAGTTGCCCAACACAATGCATCGGAAATTCTCCAGGTGCAACTAACACTAGGTAAGACTGCAATCCAAATTGTAGCTTGCTACAGATCCCCCACCATGCCCCAAGATTCTCACTTCACCTTTCTAAACATACTGGTAAATATTAAGATACAACCAAACACCCTAATACTGGGTGATTTCAACTACCCTGCCATTAATTGGGAAAACTACTCGGGTACCAACTCCTTTTCCCAACGGTTCTTGGAATTCATAAATTCCAATGCCCTGGATCAACTAAATCCATTGTCCCACCAGGGGCTCCAATATCCTAGACCTGGTCATTACCAACATGGGAGATAGATGCTCCACACCAGTGGTCACCCCCTCATTGGTCAGGTCTGACCATAAGCAAATCACCCTTGACATCCACATCCCACCCCCACCCCCCAGTAAGGAAACCTCCTTAAAAAACCTCTCCAAAGCCCACTTAATGCTACTGAAGTCAGAAGTGACAAACTTCACAACACCCACGCAGGCGGGATCTGGAAGTTCAACTGCAGAATCCTACACTAAGGCACTGTATGAGCACATCCACTTGTGCACGAATCGTGCCATCCCAAATAGAACCAAGATGCTCTTCTCCAAAAAAAAAAAAAAAAAAAAAAAGCCAATCTAGTGGTCCCCCTGCTATAAACAAACTATACAACAAAAGGAAGAAACTATTGCAGAAAAGTGGAAAATCCCAGGATGGAAAAAAACTCCCTCACCAGCCTCAGTAAGAAGCTGAGATCCCTCATAAAATCCTCAAAAGCTAGTTACGAAAATAAAATTGCCAAAGATTCCAAAGATAACCACAAGACATTCTATAGTTAAGTCAAGAATCTAAATGGCAATGCTCAGATCTGGTCTGAGCTACAACAGAATGGCATTAAATATACTGATCCCAAGGATATTGCCAATATCCTGGCAGATCGATTTAGTGCCAGCTTCACCCCCCTCTCATCCCCTAAAGGGCCCGTCCCAATACCAAAAGACGGCCAAATTCCAATAATCACAGCCACACAGGTAGAAACCGCACTCTCCAAAGCTAAGAATACAGCATCCATGGGACCAGATGACATCCCAGGCTGTGTACTACATGAACTACAAAATTAACTGGCACCTCACCTAAGTGTCATGTTTAATCATAGCCTCACCTCAGGCTTCATGCCCACTGAGTGGCGCACAGCTACAGTTATCCCGCTCCACAAGGGAGGATCCACCTTGGATCCCGGGAACTACCATCCCATCAGTCTGACAAGCCTGATCTGCAAGGGCATGGAACTTATAAACAAAGACATTGGCAACCTTCAAACACTGGACCCCACCCAGTTTGGGTTTGTGAAGGGCTGATCTTGTCTCCTGAATCTGATTGACTTCTTTGAATCAGTCTCCAGAGCTGCGGGACAAGGGTAAGGTGGTCCACACAGTCTATCTGGACCTCGCCAAGGCCTTCGACACCATCCCCCACTCTGGAATCATAGATAAACTTACTAAGCTGGGCATAAATTCCTACGTCACTCGATGGGTTGCCAACTGGCTTACTGACAGAACCCAGACTGTAAAAGTAACCGACTCCAAATCCAGCTCCAGACAAGTGACAAGTGGAGTACCTCAGGGTTTAGTCCTGTGACCACTCTTGTTTGGCATCTACTTCTCTGAAGTACAGACCAACAGTAAGGGACTCCGGCTAACAAAGTTCGCAGATGACTGCAAACTGGGAGCCATTATTGAATCCCCAAATGATGTAGATATTCTACAAAAGGGCCTTACAGAAACAGATGCTTGGTGCCAGAGCCATGGGCTCAAGCTTAATGCTAAGAAATGTATAGTTATCCCATTTGGAAAAAAAACATGTACCCATGAATTACCACATAGGTGGCAGGACATTAAACATCGAAAGTGTGATGAGAGACTTAGGGACACAGGTGGAGAGTTGTCTCACTTTCGATAACCACATCGCCACAACAGTTAGGAAATCCTTCTATGTGGCACACCTCATCACTAAGGGATTTTCTTCCAGAAAAACGGAGGTCATTGTCCCACTGTACACATCCCTCATTAGACCCATTACAAAGTATAATGCCCAATTTGGTATGTACCTCACAAGACATCTGCAACAGCTGGAAAGGCCACAGAAATACCTCACTAAAAGAATCACAGGTGTAAAGCAGATGCCATATGCTGACCACCTAAAACAACTCTAGCTATACTCTGTGGCATATTGTCTACTCAGAGGCGATCTCTGCTTAACATACAAGGCCATGTCAAACCCTGAGCTGTTCGACATGCTCCACTTAAAGAAATCCCAATCCCTCAGAGCCACACGCTCCAGGGATCTAAACCTTGTCATCACAATGAACAAAACATGCTGGAGGGATAAGTTCCTGACCCAGAGACTCCCCATACTCTGGAATAGACTACCCATACATGTCAAGCAGAGTGCCTCATTGACCCTCTTCAAAAGGAACCTTGATAATTGGATGGGAGATAGGAAATTCACCCTGGGGATCATGTCAGTCGCCCTGCTAGACAGGGGTCCAGAGAAGTAAATATTGTGGGAAGAAATATCCAGGGAATTGTTATGGCTAGGCTTGCCTAGGCCCTAGGACCACTAGCCTAGTACCAACCTATGAAAATATGACTTCAGTTTCAAAATGTCATTAATATGATCCATGTTTACAAATCACATTAATGAAATGACTATGTACTAAACACAATGCACAGGTCTACTTTATATAACCGTGAACTGTGTTCAGTGGAAACTTTCCAAATAATTTCTAAATTTTATCAAATTTGCTGGATACTCAGTCTTATATAGCACATGAATGACATAATAGAACTAAAGGCAAAAACACAACACAATACGAAGTATATGGAAGTCTCTATTAAGAAATGTTTTTACTGTAACATTTAAAATAAATTATTTTTCTGAGAAAAGTATTATTAGTTTTGATTTCATAATGATACACAACTTAGATGCCAAATTTGTCAGCAAGGAAAAAAACTGTAAAAAGTACAGATTTGTTGAGGAACTGTAGTGAAACAAATGGTAAGAGAGAAAAAAGTACAGTTTTGTACCTACCATAAATGTAGATGTTCGAAGATCCACATTGCTGCAGTCCTTACATATGGGTAGTCCGCTGTCCTCGGTCGGCCCGAATACCAAAGTATTAGGCTGACGTCGGTCAAGGCGCTTAAAACTGACATCAGGACGTCAGGGTACAAATGCGCATGACCGACGTCATATCCTCAGTCTTTTCTTGCCCCAGATGTCAGAAGGCCCTAAAAAGAAAGGCCAAAGCCAAAAAACAGCAAAAAACAACAAACCACCTCTGCACTAATCATATTTACAATATTTACAATATTCACAACCCAAACCACACAACCACCTCTAACTACAGAGGGGAAGGAGGGAGGGTAAATTGGACTGCAGCAATGTGGATCTTCGAACATCTACATTTATGGTAGGTACAAAACTGTACTATGTTCTTCATCTCACATTGCTGCAGTCCTTACATATGGGTAGGATCCCAAAGCAGAGGTAAGGGAGGATGGCAAAACTATAAAGCATTAGGAGCTGCCAAAATGCCCTGTAAAATTGCAGTGGCAAAACCAGCCCTAGATTTAGAGTAAAGTGGAAGGTGGTAATGCTTAGAGAAAGTATGCACTGAACTCCAAGTAGCTGCCTCCAAAATATCTTTAGTAGCCACCCCTTATAAAAAGCTGTAGAAGTGGCAGTAGCCCTAGTGGAATGAGGCCTAATCCCAGCTGGAATCTCCTTACCATGATGGGAATAACAGAAAGCAATACAAAAACCAATCCACTTAGAAATAGTCTGTTTTGAAACAGGTTTGCCCTGAGAACCCAAAGCAAATGAAACAAACAACTGCTGAGACTGCCTGAACCCTTTAGTTCTGCTCAAATAATATCGCAACTGTCTGTGTATATCCAAAGTGTGCAAAACCTTTTCCCTTTACTTTGGGGTTTGCATAAAAGTAGGCAAATGAATAGTTTGGTTTAAAGCCACACTAGAAACCACTTTAGGCATAAAGGAAGGGTTAGTGCGCAAAGATACCCTATCCTTGTGGAAAATTAGGAAAGGCTCAACCGCCATAAGGGCCTGTAATTCAGAAACCCTTCTCGCAGAGGTAATGGCCAACAAAAAGCAGTCTTCCATGATAAATATTTCAACTCGGCAGTCGCTGCAGGCTCAAAAGGTTGTAGAGTGAGTTTCTCCAACACAAAATTGAGATCCCAAGCAGGAGTAGGAGCTCTCATTGGGGTCTTATATTCTTTGCCCCTCTAAGGAATTGCTTAAACAAAGGATGAGAAAATAATGGTGGGTCACAGTCATAGTGAGCAGAAATTGCTGCAGCATGAACCTTAATAGAGGAGAAGGACAAACCTTTGTCCAATAACTCAGTAAGGTATTGAAGAGCAACACTTAAATTAGGTTTAGAAACATCAAAGTCCTTTGCTGTACTCCAAATTAAAAATCTCCTCCATTTATCAGCGTAAACTTTCCTTGTACTAGGCCTCCTGGCCTCCAAAATAACATTCAAAACTTGTTTGGAAGTTGAGACCCTCCAGGGTTTAAAACAGAATATGCCAGGCTGTTAGATGTAGAGAGTGAAGTTTGACATTGAGTAAATGACTGTTCTCCTGAGACAGCAGGTGTGGAATCGAAGGCAAAGGCCATGGAGGCTCCCGTACCAGACTTCTCAGTAATGGGTACCAGTGCTGTCGAGGCCAATCCGGAGCTATTAAAATCATGGTTGGCTTGTCCTGTCTGACCTTCAGGAGTACCTTTGGGAGGAGAGGCAGTGGTGGAAAGGCATACACGTGAAGATTGCTCCAATTGAATGAGAGAGCATCCACTTTCCAAGCTGTGGGATGAAACCTTTTTGTGCAAAACTTTGGCAGCTGGTAATTTAGAGGAGAAGCGAACAGATCTCTGTCTGGAGTTCCCCATAACACTGTCAATTTTTGAAATACATGAGGATCCAATTTCCACTCGTGGGGATCCATAATTTGTCTGCTCAACACATCTGCTAAGGAGTTCTGTGCTCCTGGCAGAAACCTTGCCTGAAGATTCAGCTGTAAACTGAGAGCAGTCTCCCACAAAATCATTGCTTGTCTGCATAGAGGATAAGAATGTGTCCCCCCTTGCTTGTTGATGTACCACATGACAGTTGTGTTGTCTGTTAGAATCAACACCTGCCCTGGAAGAATCAAATCCTTGAAAGCTATCAATGCAAATTGGACTGCTAACATCTCCTTCAAGTTGATATGTAAATGTTGAAGTCTGGCAGGCCACGTGTCTTGTATCCACTTTCCATTCAGATGAGCTCCCCAAGCTTTGTCTGAGGCATCTGTCGTTAGAATCTGACTCGCCTCTGGTCGGGTCACAGAGAGTCCCTTGTTTAGGTGACATTCCTGAGCCCACCACAAAATTCCTTTTGGATGCAAGGTATTATCTGAATGACAGTGTCCATATCTTGGCAGTGCTCGTCCATACATTTTGAGATACCATTGTAGCTTCCTCATATGCAGTTTGGCATTGGGAAGTACCAGAATGCAAGATGCCATGAACCCCAAGGCTTGAAGGACTGTCCTTGCAGTCAGCCTGGACTGACGAGACAATTGGTGGAAGTAAAGAAAGATTCTTTTGTTTGTCCGGGGTCAAAAAGGCCATCTGGGATGCTGTATTCAGTCTCACACCCAGAAAGCACATGTCCTGAGAGGGTACTAGACTGGACTTTATTTCGTTCACAGAATACCCTAGGCATCTTAACACTGCCATCACATACTGTAAATGATGAAGAAGTTCGTCCTTTCCTTGAGCCAGAATCAGGCAGTCGTCCAAATAAGGATAGATTTGTATTCCTCTTAGCCTGAAGAAAGCTACCACTGGAGCCAGAACCTTTGTGAACACTCTGGGCACAGTAGATAAGCCAAAGGGCAATGCAGAGAACTGATAATGAAAAGTCCCAGCCCGAAAACGCAGATACTTCCTGCAACAGGGCCTGATAGGAATATGAAGGTAAGCCTCCTTGAGATCCAGAGTCACCATCCAGTGATCTTTGCCCAGCAGAGGTAAAAGTTGTTGTAGCGTCAACATTTTGAACTTGGGAATGTCCAGATATGTGTTGAGGATAGATAAATCCAAAATTGGTCTCCACGTGTTCCCTTTCTTTGGTACTAGAAACAGGCGAGAATAAAATCCTAGGCCCACTTCTGGCAGAGGGACCGTTTTATAGCTCCTATTTGTAGTAGTAGAGAAATCTGTTTGTGAGCCTCTAGTCTTTGTTGAGGAGGAACGTCTGGCATGCCTTTGAAAGGAGGTAAGGTATGGAAATAAAACTTGTAACCTTGGTGTATGATATCCAATACCCATTTGTCTTGGGTAATTAAAATCCAATTTTCCTTGAAGAGTGCCAACCTTCCTCCCAAAGGTGCTGCCAAGCAAGAAGGATCTGGCAGCTGAAAAAGTAGGTCATCGGGCCTGTTTACGAAAGGACTGGCCCCTGCCCTCACTCGAAGACTGTGCAGGTGAACTCCATGTTCTAGGTCTGAAGGAACTCTGAGCTCTGCCCCTACCACGTCTAGATCTACCCCTAGACTGAGAATCAGAGGAAGGATACGTCCACCCCTTAAGCAGGCCAATTTCTACTAAACTTTGGAGGCTGAACTTGCAAAAAATCTTTAACAGTCTGCATAGACTTAGCCTTGTCTTCCAATTTCTTCAGGACTGATTCCACAGGTGGACCAAACAACACTTCAGACTGCAAAGGAGCATCCAAAATCCTTGTCTTAACATGGTCAGATAAATTCTGATCCTTAAGCCAGGCGTGCCTGCGAAGAACTGAACCAGTGGCAGCCACCCTAGAAGAGGCCTGCACAGCATCAAAACCACACTGTAAAGAATGCTTACCCACCTGTTCAGAGACATGCACCAAATCTTGTAATTCTTTACAGTCAATGCCTTCTGCCAGAGCATCCACCTTAGATTTCAATTGCGAAAGGAGAAAATTTTGATATTTCAACATATGAAACTGGCAATTCAAAGCCCTCATAGCTAAGGTAGAAGATGTATAGACCTTCTTTCCCCATCTATCCAAAGCTCTGGCCTCTTTATCTAGAGGAACCGGATTCTTTACAACAGAGGCCTTGACCACCTTAGGTCCTTGACTAACAGTTTCTGGGTCCGCCCTAGGACTCTTAGAGATATTTATGAGCCTCAGGCACCCTGTAATACCTATCCGGTTTAACAGGCGCAGGAGGCAGAGAATCAGGATTAAGTGAAGCCTCTGAAAATACATCTTGCACAATATCCAGAACAGGGGGTATAGCTAAGGGCCTATGTTGAGGTAAAAACAAAAAATTCCCTAAGCCTTTTCCGTGAATCAGAGAAGTCCTGACCTTCACACTTAAAATTTTCCCTCATAGAATGAAGTTTCTCTGAAAAAGAAAAATCCTCTGGAGGAGAAGCAGAAGGAGTGGAATCTTCTGCATCAGAATCAGAATAAGGAGAGTACTCCTGCAAGTCTTCAGCCGAAGACTCTGAAACATCCGAAGCCTGCTCAAAACTTTCCAACTCTGGCTCCACCCTAGGCCTCTTCTCAGGAGGGGGCAAAGAACCTCTAATCAGAGTAATCAAATATTCTGCCATTTTAAGCATGTGCTTCTTAGGCACAGACCCTGCTGAACTAGGACTGACACCAACAGAAGCTAAACCTGGCCTGCCTCTGGAAGAAGCCTTGGAAACAGAAGGAGAGGGTCTAACCACCCTGGGAAGGGAGGGGAGTACAGAAACCTGAGAAGCCCCTTCAGCCTGACCTGCCTCTTGAGAGGCCACATCCTGCAAAACCAAAGTCTCCCCCTGAGACTCCAGAGAAGCCTTCATCGGAACCACCGGTTCCACTGAAGCCTCTAAAGAACCGGCGTCCGGAACAGACGACTCATCTTGCCTGGGTTTAACCGCTTTGTCTTTGCGCTTCTTCGTGGAAGCGGGTGTCGGAGTATCTGACAGCATATTATAATTACACCGCTTTCCGAAGACCAGCCTAGCACAATCTAACCTTCGCTTAATAGTGCGTTTATTAAACCTAGCACAAAAGCGACACCCGACTACGTCATGCTCAGGCCCCAAACAAGGAATGCACAAAGAATGATAATCCCTATGCGGTATCTGTTTCCCACAAGAAATACAATTATTCACTTTTTCTGACATCCGGTAATACACTGAGGCAAGAAAAAACCAAAATATTCCCCAACGGGGTACTTAGCCAACTTGGATTCGGTCTGAAACTCCGAATTCGAAAAATTTCAGAACGCCGAACGGCACTTGCAACGCTGCTTCTGCATCGGACCATGTGGCAAAAAAGACTGAGGATATGACGTCGGTCATGCGCATTTGTACCCTGATGTCCTGATGTCAGTTTTAAGCGCCTTGACCGACGTCAGCCTAATACTTTGGTATTCGGGCCGACCGAGGACAGCGGACTACCCATATGTAAGGACTGCAGCAATGTGAGATGAAGAACATCAGAGAATATGGAGGCCTATTGGTAGCACATAGCAATACAGGAAAACTCATCTCTGAAACCAGTTGAAATCTAGCAAAATTCTCAGAAAAAGTATGTCATGCTTAACTACG